>NW_021703768.1:48206867-48368255 GCF_005190385.1 Monodon monoceros
AAAAAAAAAAAAAAAAAAAAGAGGTTCTGAAGACAGGTGGAGGCATATGGGACTAGAGCTCAGGGAAAAAATTAGCATGAGAAAGAAATATAAATTTGATAAAATATAAAAACTATTATCTAGTGTCTACCTTTACTAAGCTATAATGTTAATAACTTTCTTTTCCTTTAAGTCTTTTGGCCAATAGGAGATAAATCCAATTTTCTTCCCTACACCACTAGACCATAGTAGTTTTTGAATAATAAAGCAAATAATAATAATAGCTAATGGTTTTTGAGCACTTACTATATGCTAGGCACTGTTCCAGGTACTTTACATATATTGACCTATTTAATCCTCACAACCATTCTATAAGGTACAATCATTACCCCCTTTACAGATAAATACAGAGAGGTTCAGACAAATATCACATAGACAGTCAGAAGCAGAACCAAGATATGAACTCAAGCACTCTACGTCTCCTTAACTGCTATGCTAATTTCACATCTACCATATGACATCTTAGCAAATAATCACACTAAAATGGTTTAGGATTAAGTTCTCATTTATCGCACAGAGCAACTTGGAAAAGTTTTTAATGTACTTACTTGTAACGTATTTGTATCCCATACTTTCAGAGTTTTATCAAATGAGCTTGATGTGAACATGCCAGTGTCATGAGGATACCACTGTACAGTCTCCACACTATATTTGTGAACATCAGGATGGCTTCTACAAAACAGTAATCAAAATTTAGAGATAAATGATTTATTTGAGTTTCAAAACTGATACTATATTCACGAGTAGCAGTCTCAGGAACGATCATATGAATGGCCAAACCTAGATCACATGCCATGTCCTAGCTGTCTAGAGAAAGAGAATATCTAGGCATCTCTAGTTTTAAGCTTTCACAGTATGATGTGGAGGGCTGCTTCCTACTAAGGCTCATAAAATGAGAGACTTCTGATTTCAATACTATATCCTGGAGGGATCAGCCAGCCACACTGGACCGCTTCATGGAGACAGTGATTTTTCCTTACTGGAAGAGATACCTATTCTGGTTTTGGATTTGCTTTTCCTGGCCATCATTTTCTCAACACCACCATTCTTAGAATTATTGCCTCACATACTTCCGTGGTGTCCCACACAGTATTGCTTCTGATTAAGAACGCTACTTATACAACAAAAGAATGCAACTGGTAGATACCCATGAGATTCACTACTCTTATGTAACACATCACCCATAGAATCATGATCTGTTGAAGACTCAGTTATGACATCAGTTACAATATAGCACCTTGTGATGATGATGTGCTATCCTGAAGGATGCAGTATATGCTGTGAACCAGTGATCAACACAGTATGTGTCCTTTACTGAATCTTAATTGAAAGACACTGGCTGTTTAGGAACACTTAAGAGACAATGGTGGGACATTTGAACACCAACTGTATACTTAATATCAGGAATTATTATAGATGTGAGATAGTGGTAGTGGGGTTATGCTTATAAAACACCTTTTACCTTTTAGAGATACAAATAATTATGAATGAAATGATATCCTTCTGAGATCTGCTTCAAAATAATCCTCAGAGTAGCTGGGTAGGTTGGGGTAAAGATGAAACAAGACTGGTTATGACTGATAGCTGCTGAAGCTGGGTGATGGGTACACAGTTCATTATACTACTCTCTATTTTCATGTATGCTAGAAATTTTCAATAAGATAAAAGTAAACAGAAGACTACTGCAACCCTATGCAGATAGGACCATCATGAGTTCTGATTCCTTAAGGTGAAGGTCTGGATCACAATACAGAATAAAGGGCCTTGACACATGTGGTGCTACCTGAAGACCTCAAGCTGGCCTTGAGACAGCTGCAAAAAAGGACTGTAGTACCTATTCATATTTCCTTACTTTCTATGTCATGTATATACGTATATATTTTAACTAATTTCCTCTTTCTTTCCTCTTTTTCTTACCTCCATTATTTTATATAGGTTAACTATACAATTGAGCCCACAGGTTGCATAATCCTGATATAAGATCACGTAAAACCAGTGGAAAAATAGACATTATCCTGAACTGGAGATGGATGTGGTAAATAAACAGACTTACGGTCATAGCTCTTCGGGGAAGGGGATAATTATATTTTTTTGTTAAATAATGGATACTTGCATTCGGTCAGGCTGAAACTTTTTTTTTAAAAGGAAGGGTAGGTATGGGAAGAAAGGTATATACTGATATTGGACAGCCAAATGCGTGGGCTGTAGTGGACATGCGCCCTTTTCTTGGCTGAACATCCAAACTTCCTTTCGGGGGGAAATTCCCTTCGTTTTGTTGAAAGGCAGGGCCTTGCCTCTTGTTACATAAAGCAAGGGGCTCCAGATATTCTCTTTCCCTTGCCCTTGGCAGTGGGGGCATGAACATGTGTCCTGGGCTTCATCAATCCTGCCTGGGACTCTAAAACTCCAGCTAGTAATGCAAACCAAGGATAGTTAGCAATTATTCATAGCTGTGGAGTTGAGAATCTGTGTTTGTGACATGTAGCAGAACCCAAACTAAATTGTTCCTGTGGTGTGACCTTGACTGTGTTCTCTTGTCCTAGTTTCTCTTGCTTTTCTGCTCATTTTCTACATTTGATTCTTCCACCTTCCTGCCATTATGTGAGATATTAAATTTCTTTCCAATAAATTTCTGCTTAAGATAAACAGAACTGATTTCTATTTGTTCCTAAGGATCTACACAGAGATTTTCCAGTTTTAAATAAAATAAATCTTTAATGTAGTGATCACAAATAAAAGCTCACTTATATTTTAGATTTAAAACTAGGACAAAATATTGTATTATTCTCCTACTATGTATGATCTGTCATTCTCATTCACATTTAATAAAAATTTGGGTACAGGAATCTTTTTGGTGCTCAGAACAAACACATTAAGTAAAGCAAAAATAAATATCAGGAAACAGTCTAAGCCACATTAACTTAGTAACAATTTTTATTGAAATTACTTTTTAAAGTTAGATTATAAAGTCTTTGAATGTAAAATGCTACTTTAACTCATTGTGTAAAGATGCTTACTATATGCCCATTTACCAAAGTCATGGTTTTGAAGTTAAGAATTTGAATCTAAGAAGAATGTCATAATAAAGTAAGACTGATATCCTAAGCATTTACTTGACATCACACACCGGAAAAGCAAATCATAGCCACTCGTGGAATAACATTACATAGCAGGTGGTATATATAAAAATATTATTTTAACAGTGTTAAAATGATAGCTAAGATAAAATAAGACAAAGATGAATTTAATTAATGACTGTCTTACGCTTTGGAATTTAGATTTTTTGTTTGTTTGTTTGGTGGGAGTGGAGGGAATATAAAATGGTGTAAGTCTCTTAGGAACCAAGTTCCAAAGTACTTGAAGTGGTATCTTGTTTTGTACCAAATGTACCTATAATTATATTGCTTCCTATTTATATGATGGCTTTACAATTTTTAATATGCTTTTTAAAAGACAGTATTTCATTTAAGTCTTACAGAAAACTTACAAGAATAATAGGGCAAGTATAATTATCTCTAAGACAAAATAGTTTTGTCAGAGGCTCAGAGAAATAGTTTCCTTAAATCTGTATTTCCAAAGTGAAGCACCAGAGCCAAGAAACATTCGTAAATCTCCTCACAAATATTCCATGAACTTATGCATCTATCTAGTGCTTTGGGAACAGCTTTAATACAGAGTGGTTGCTGATATGAATGTTCATGAAGTTTTTCCTCTTGAAAACATTTTTTCGACACCTATTCTCTCTGTTAATTCAAGGTCTCCTCAAAATCAGATCAAATACAGGAAATGAAAAAGAATTAAGTGATGATTATGAACAAATTAAAACAAAATCACAAAACACTTTATTAAAAACTTAAAAATAATTCTCACAAGATTGGAAAGCCAGTAAATAGTCAAAAAATTCAAGACAAAGAGAAGTATGTTAAGTTAGGCAGCGTTGAGTAAATAGAGAGGTAAGAAAGGGGTGTGTATGTGTGTGTGTGTGTGATTGTTAGTACATTTATGGCTTCTAGCTGCTAATCTTTTTGTTCTATTAATGATAGTTGAAAAATCTAATTTGTGTTTATATTTAGCTGGAAAGACTCAAATGAGTCTTATGCTAAGTAGTCTAAGAACTAAAATTAGTTACTGAGGTGTGCTATGTAGGTGGAGAACAAAAAGAACATAACCAAAAGTTTTTTCACGTTTTGCATTTGATGCAAAAAATAGTCAAATGTTTATAAATTCATGAATTACATTTTTAATACACACCTGCCAATGGAACACACTGCTTTACATGTGTAATAAGGTTGTCTGCTGGAGTTCTCAAGATCATAAAGCACCATCACACCATCTGAACCACCTGATAACATGCTAATAATAAAAAAAGTTCACATTATCATTTTATATAGTTCATTTATGACCAAGTATTTCTGAAAATCACTGACCTACAAACTCAAATTTATTATGCCCATAAATACAGAGTAAATCTTCATTAGTATAGGCTGAAATAAACTAAAATTTTTAATCTAATATTTGTGGAAGAATGAGTATAGAATGATTCAATCTGTGATCAGTTAAAATTTACCTTCATGATTCCAAAAAGAAAGGACAGTAGAAACAAGATGGCAAAAGATACTTCTTATATAAGGAAGTGAAATATTACAAAGTCATTTTAAATGGCCTAGTTATAAATGGAATCAGACATATCAGTTATTATTGATGCTAGCTATATGACCCTGGCAAGTTACTTCAGCTAAGGTTTTTCCTTTGTGAAAAGTGGGACATTTTCACCTAAATCATAAAGTTGATACAAAGATAAGTCATATGCAAAGGGCTTTTATACTGCCTGGCAAAAAATAGGGGATCCGTAAGTGTTAGATTTCTTCCCTCCATTATGAATGCATTTACTCAACTCATTCAATTCTGAGCTTCTGCAATATGCTAGGCGTTATGCCAATTCAACTATGAACAAGACAGGCATGATTCCTGACGCCCCAGTTTACAATCTAATAGGGAAAACACATAGATTTGTGAATTTAATTTATATATCTATATATGTAAATATTTATGCATCTATATAAAGTATTGCTATTTGTTAATATTACTGCTCACCATCAATTCTGGTGCTGTCTCTATTCATTCTTGTTCTGATTTTATTCTCTGGTAGATTCTTAAGAAAGGCCTAATGAGAACAATACTCCCTGAATTCTTGTATGTTACTAATAATTAGTCTCTTTGTACTTGAAAATTAGTCTGGTTGGATATAAAATCCTTGACTCACATTTTATTTCCTTGAACATCTTAGAAAAGAAACTTCATTTCTTTGATCAAAAAGCTCAAAATCAAAGTCTGGTTACAATATGATTCTCTTTCCCTTATATATAGTTTCAGATTTTATTCATTCTAGGAATGTTTCCTTGGAATATAGTTTTAGTCTTTACTCCATTCTGTTCCTTTGGGTTTCTTCTCTGGAAACTCTTATTATATGTATGTTAGATCTTCTTTGCCTATCTTCTACATACATCTGTATCTCAAATACTTTTCCTTTCTCCATTTCTTTTTGATTTTTAAATGTTTCCTCTTATATTTTATTTGCTTGTGTTCCTTATGCTTTAGTCTTAATTTCTGAAACTTTCTTTTCTAATTTTTTCTTGAGTTTGATCATCTCATTTTTCCATTTTTCTAATTCGTACTTATGTTACTCTTTCATACACTGTATCTTTTAAAAATGACTTTTAGGGACTTCCCTGGCAGTCCAGTGGTTAAGACTCCGTGCTTCCACTGCAGGAGGCACAGGTTTGATCCCTGATTGGGGAACTAAGATCCCACATGCCATGTGGTGCAGCCAAAAAAATAAAAAATAGAAATGACTTTCAGTTAGTTTTAAAATATTAGGTAGAGTTATCTATTTTGTGGGCATATCTTTCTGGCACAACTACACTGTCTAAAGGAACATTATTCTATTTATTCTCTTTGTTCTTAAAATAATTTTGTATGGGCTTTGATCTTAATCCTATTCTTTTGCTCATTTTTATGTAAAATTAATTTTCTTAAACTTTTAAAAGGGAGGCTTCGTTTATAACAATATTTAAAATTTATATCTCTAGAACATCCCTCTTCTTTTTCAAATAAGATGCTCAAAATATGGCAGCTAACTTTCAGAGATTTCCTGATTCTATTCACCTCCCCAATTTTTATCTGATCCATCTTTTTCCCTTGTTTCTTTCTATTGTCCCTGTACTGCTCACTTTGGATTCTATTCCAAACAGTTTCTCCTCAACGTAGGGTTCTGTCCATTAGGACATCTTTAGGTGATTAGCTGGAGAGATTATACGGCCTACAGTACTGCAGCCCCTTTGGGTCTTACTGTGAATCCCTTGAACAACTAGAGTACACAATCCTTTCCCAGTTTCAATGTTGTAGTCAAATTGGCTTGCTGAGCTTTCAACTAACTGTCAGTTATTTTGAGTTATCAGGTCTATTAGATGCCCCAGTGGTTTTTATTGCCTCCCCTGGTATAGATGCTGATACCACACTGATTTTGTAGTTATCAGTGTTTTGCTTCCATTCATCCATATTTTGTGGTTTGTGGAGATATTTGATCACTTACATTTGTTATGGGTGTTGTACATTGGTTTTTTATTTTGCCATCTTTAGTTTCTTTGCTATTTATAGTACAACATAAAGAGCTTGTGTCAGAAATGAACACACTTCTTTCTTCACTGAGATAGTCTTGCTACAAAAAAAAACATAGCTTATCTAAACTGTGTGCTTAGTGACTTGTACCACATTCTGGTACAAGTGCCTTATCTTGTTGTGAACCAGATACAAAGGGTTCATGAACTAGCAGCATGTCCAAGAAGCACTGATTTATAGACTTGTTTTAAGAAAAATTCAATATCAATTTGTAGGACAATTAGGTTAATTTAACAGTACTTCTTCAAAGTTCTTTGCTCAAATAGTTCTAAATCTAATTGATGATGGGGCAGTAAAGAAATACAGCAAGTAATGCCATGCTGAAGGTTTTTTTTTTAATACTCAGTGTTAGCTTCATTACAAAATTTTGTGGTTCAGTTACTCATTGTGTATACAGAGAAATCTTTGTAAATTTTAACAACTACAGCTTTTGTTTTGGTTGATAACATGTTGCAGCTTGTTTGAACACAGTTTTGAGTTACATGTGTACCATAACAATTCCAAAAACATTTTCTGCATATTTGTACTTTGTGAAATACTGTTTTTTACCATGGCATTGCATGTATTATCAATGTAAAAACAATTGTTTTCAAAGCTGAACTTTTAGACTTAATTTAAATTGTATTTACAATAACATAAGATGTTTCATCTTTGCTAGAATGACTTCCAAAAGCTTTCCTTTGATTACATTAATTGGGTGAAAAAAATTGAACATTATTGTAATTAACTGACTTTGTAGTTGAAGTATCTGATGGCAATGATGTTACCTAACTCTACGGTTATTACCCTGCTAATAAAGTGAACACAGTAAAAGACAGGACTTGACGTTTTTATGTGGACAAGAAAACTCGGTACCAAAGACGCATGGAATAAACTCAGAAGAATTTAGAAGACATAAAAGAAAATTCAAGCTTCACAGGATGATATACAAATGTACTTTATGTAGTTGCACTTGTTAAAATGTTTTCAGATAGACTTCTTCAATTAACTCCTAACTTTGGAAATAAATGCTTCTTTACAAGATTTATGTATTCTAGTTTTCATTCTGGTTTTCCGTGGTATCACTACAGCTCTCACAGTGGTTGGTAAATATTAACAAGTATTTTGAGCAAGTTACATGTGAATTGATTTTTCTGAGAAAAAGAAGACCTATATTTAATTTTCCATTAAACATTCATTTTGATTTTTATTTCTCTTTTCTGCCAAAAGGGTTTAATGCAAAATACAAGTCTTAGCAAACAATGAAATAAATAGTTGTAGATTTTTACTATGAAAAAGGGGGAAAAGGGGGAAACCACTGTAGTGAGAATCTTGACTTTTCTGTATATGCTCTGCAAAGACTCCTCAGTCTGTTATTTCTCACACATATTTAATGCACATGTAATCTATAACTTCCCACATTTCTCACTAAGTCTCCCAACTGGTAGCCTGCTGGATTCATGTACTTTACAGGTCAAACAACTGATCACTACCCCAAATGACTGGCTGGAGTACTGAACATTTTTTTCTACCAGCCCCTAAGACCAAAAGAAATCAGCTATCCCTTGATGCTCATATCTGGATTATTTTATAAGCAAATTTAAACTTTTGTCCACTAGATGTCCTCAGCTAAGTTTAAGTTATCAGAATTTAACTTTTTAACCTGTCCTTAATTGGAGGGTGTTATGTTGAGCCTGGAAAAGGTCAGGAGGAAGAAAAGAATTATCACAGGTCATCTTTTAGATTTAACCATGTGTTAAAGTGAGCATTTGTTCACTGTACATGTTTCTCATATACTACTAGGTGAGACCATGACAGAGGCTGGAAATAAAAAACAGATTTCTATTAAACCTACTCTGGCTTATTTTAATGTAAATAATAATACTTCATTATAATATAAAAATTTGGGGGCAAATGCTAAACAGAACATGGTAAGACAAACTTTTCTTTAGTTACTTTTACACTTGTCTTAATTATAGACCACATGAAGGGTTTTGAACTTTCTTGTAAGAGTAATGTGGGGTAGATGGCACATTTTTCTATGCACTTCAGCTGTTGTATGGAAAATGGATTGAAAGGAGTAAAAGTATAGGTGATAATGCTTTTGATTAACAACAGTGGTGGCAACCATTTACAGTATGCCATGTCCTATGCTAATCATGTGATACATATTATCTCAATTAATCTTCACAACAAACTTGTTAGATTTTGTTCTTACATTGTGTAGCTAAGGGAACTGTGAATTAGAAAGGTTAGATAAATTGCTCAAGGCCACATAGCTGATGAATATGAAGCCAGGAGGAACTCAAACACAAGTCTGGTGTGCTTCAAACTTAATTTTCCAAAATATACTTCTGCTTTTTATATTTGTTTTCCCAGCAGGCTCCTTGAGAGTAACAACTCTGTTTTGAAATAGCAGCTAAAGACATACCTCAGCACTTACACACTCTCTGCATCCAAAAAAGTTCAGTATTAGTTGATTTAACAATGAATATATTTATATTAAAGTAGTTTGGAAATGTTTATTTGGCAACATTGCATAGGTTCAATGTTCTGTATTTATTTGAAATTAATAATGCCAGATTTAAAATGCTACAAATTTAGAATTTTTATTAATTTTTATGAAACTTCAGAAAATTAATCTGAAAGCAAGATTTTACTGGATCTCACTTAGGAACAAAAATGATTATATAATAAACTTACTATCTCCCTTCAACAGGGTCAATGTCAAGGGTGTTAACTCCACTGCCATGGATCCTTTCAACATCTCTGTCTTTGTTTAACTCCAGTCCCAAAACCCTGCAAAACATAAAAATTAAAAGGAGGAAAAGGAAAAATAAAATTAAACAATAAGAAAGTAATTTAACATTAAAATGTCCTTATTTCACCAAAATTACATGGAGTCAAAAATCACAAGTAATGCTTATATCTCCTAACATACATCCAAAGGTATTTATAGATTAAAGACCTTATACAAATTTTTAAAATAACAAGAGTACTAACAGTTACATGTAAAGAATTTCTCCTGAAGCATTGTCTTATCTCTTATTTAAAGGGTGTATTTTATTAATTTTTAATTTAGATAGCTAGAAACTGAAACAAATATTCATGAACAAAAAGTTAAATTCTGATAACGTAAACTTAGCTGAGGACATCTAGTGGACAAAAGTTTAAATTACAGTTTAAAAAAAATTCCCTTGTTTCTTAAGCCTTATAGAAATATAAAACGAGCATGTTCAACTCAACAATTAAGCACATTTAAATAAATCAAATTAAATATAAATAAAAATGATTAACAAGTACTCTCACAAATTAAGACGAATGAAATTTCTGATATTCAATAACTGTAAACCATCATTATCCTGGTGAGGACGTCAAGATTAAAGAGTTGAAACATAAAAAGTGCTCATAACAATGCTCAGCATATAGTAAGTGCCTAGTGTTAACTATTAGAAGTTGTCTCAATCTTTTGGATGTCAAAAAGCATTTACATTAATTTAACCAAATGATCTCTAAATTCATTATTGATCAAAATAATGTTAATTTAAATAAGATTTTCCCCCAGTTTTACTGAGAAATAAATGAATACATATCATTGTATAAGTTTAAGGTATACAGCATGATGGCTTAATTTACTTATATTGTGAAATGATTACTACAATGGGTTCAGCTAACATCTATCACCTCAAATAGATACAACAAAAAGAAAAAAAATTTTTCTCCTTCTGATGAGAATTCTTAGGATTTACTAACAACTTTCCTATATATCATACATCAGTGTTAACTATAGTCAATATGTTGTACATTACATCCCTAGTACTTATTTATCTTATAACTGGAATTTTGTACATTTTGACCACTTTCCTCCAACTCCTCCTGCTCCCACCCCCTCCCTCTGGTAACCACAAGTCTGATCTCTTTTTCTATGAGTGTTTTCTTTTAAGAGTCCACATATTTAAGTGAAATCATATAGTATTTGTCTTTCTCTGTCAGACTTATTTCCTTTAGCATAATGCCTTCAAGGTCCACCCATGTAGCTGCAAATGGTAGGATATCTTCACTTTTTGTAGCTAAATAATATTCATTCCATTGTAAATATATACCACAACTTCTTTATCCATTCATTCATATGTGAACATTTAGGTTTCCTTGTCATGGCTATTGTAAATAATGCTGCTATGAACACGGAGGTGCAGATATCTTTGTGAGTTATCGTTTTCATTTCCTTTGGATATATTCCCAGAAATGAAACTGCTAGATCATGTAGTAGTTCTATTTTTAATTTTTTGAGGATCCTCCATTCTGGTTTTCCACAGTGGTTGTACTAATTTACAAATCCCACCAACAGTGCACAAGGGTTTCATATTCTCCACATCCACTCCAGCATTTGTTATCTCTTGCCTTTTTGATAATAGACATTCTAACAGGTGTGAGGTGTTGTCTCACTGTTTTTGCACTTCCCTGATGACTAGTGATGCTGAACATCTTTTCATGTACCTGTCGGCCATTTGTATATCTTCTTTGGAAAAATGTCTATTCAGGTTCTTTGCCCAGTTTTCAATTTTTTTTTTCTTTTTTTGATATTGAGTTGTATGAGTTCTTCATATGTTTTGGATATTAACCCCTTATTAGATAAATGGTTTGAAAATATTTTTTCCCATTCTGTAGGTTGTCTTTTCACTGTGTTGATGGTTTCTTTTGCTGTACAGAAGCTTTTTAGTTTGATGTAGTCTCACTTGTTTCTTTGTTTCTGATTTTTTTTGGTAAGAGTGCTTATTCCATGTTATATCACACTGTAGTTGGTAGGTATGCAGTAACCAAAACCCATCCTATATTGGAAAAAAAGCTGTTGAAATGGACAAAAGTTTCACATCATGGCCCTGGTGTTTATCCTACCATTCACAGTTTGCTTTCCTTTGGCCTAAGATCCACCCCTCCCCACTCCTCCCCACCTTTGGAGTTCTTGTTTATTTTTGGTTTTGTTGCTTCTGCTTTAAGTGTCATATCCAAAAAATCATTACCAAGGCCATGTCAAAGAGCTTTATTCCTATGTTTTCTTCTAGGATTTTCATGGCTTCAGGACTTACATTTAAGTCTTTAATCCATTTCAAGTTAATTTTTGTGAGGGGTATAAAATAGGGGTCAAGTTTCATAAAATGAGAAGTTTTAACCTATCAAATTATCATAGTTTTCTTTTAAAAAATAACAATGCACAGTTCTAGGAAAGGTACACACTGATATTTTTATGCAGTGACAGTACTATTAATTCCCATAAACATTTTGGAAATCATTTTAACAGTAGCAAGTGTCTGATTTAAAGATATACAAGTTCCTCTTTTTCTCTTGGAAGACAGTTTAGCCTTAGATTCAAATATCCAGTCTAACACTTACTACTTGTCTAACCCTGATCAATAATAAAAACAGCTAATATTAATTAAGAGCCTACTATTTGCTGACATTGTAATCACTTTATTAAGTGTAATAAATGGTAATCCTAAGTAGTAACTTTCCCAGTGGTAGATTACATTATTAAACACTTTGCCTGATTATAAAACTAAGACAGGGCTTCCCTGGTGGCTCAGTGGTTGAGAGTCCGCCTGCCGAAGCAGGGGACACGGGTTTGTGTCCCAGTCCGGGAAGATCCCACATGCCGCGGAGCAGCTAGGCCCATGAGCCATGGCCGTTGAGCCTGTGCGTCTGGAGCCTGTGCTCCGCAACGGGAGAGGCCACAACAGTGAGAGGCCCACATACCGCAAAAAAACAAAAACAAAAACAAAAACAAAAAAAACTAAGACATAAGTAATTTGCCCCAAATCACATAATTGGTTGAACTACATCTGAACTCTGACATTTTTTTCTCCAGACCATTATGCTCTTCTACCATTTCTAAACTTCAATATTTCACCAGAAAATAATATTTCACATTTTCTCCACTGAAATGCCTATTTCCTCTTAAAATATTTTTCCATCTGATGACTTTTCAAATTATAACAGTAATATTTGCGTCTTATAACAAGTAAAATAGTATCATAAAGACATGTACAAAGAGAATCATCCCTTCCTTGAGCTCCCTCTCCTAACAGTGAAAACATGGTCTCCATTATCATTAATATATTTATTTGATCAATCCCCCTGTATGTAACCAATCTCCCAACTCCACTACTACCCCGTCCTCCAACAAGGATGCTGCTGACCAGGCTTAGGCTTTGATCTCTGCTTCTCTCAGCACCCTGATCAGCTGAACTTGCCTGTCTCCACCTCTGGACTACCTCCTCAACCTGCTCAGCCAGTGAAATCTCACTTTCGGCCAACCTAATCCCTGCCTTATAGGTAGCCTACCTCTACCCAACCTAAATACTTTAGGTCTGAATTGTTTGGGAACCAGAAGGAGGGGTTAAGATGAAGGGAAAGGGGGAGGGTACTACAATAGGGAAACAGGGGTGGGGTTTGTGTGGAAGGAGGCAAGGTGTGCAAAAAATAGTTAAAATGGCAGGCCTGACACTGCTATCTTTAAAAAGGGCTGCTTGCAAGGCTGGCCCTTACCTGCCTTCTGGGATTTCAGGAGGGTTCCCATCATTTCTGGATAAGAATGGCTCACTGTACCCAAACTAATATTTGGAGCAAACAATGGACATTATGAATACCTACATTCCTTCTGGGAGTCTGGAATTTTGGTACATGCTAAGCAGAAAGTGCCTATGTGGCCAGTTCTCAATTAAAAACTCCAGGCACTGAGTCTCTAATGAGCTTCCCTGATAGACAGCTTCACCTAAGCTGTCACAATTCATTGCTAAAGAAATGAAGCTTATCTGTGTGACTCCACTGAGAGCTTGTGCCTGGTTTCCTTCACAAGTCACCCATGTGCCTTTCCCTCCACTGATTTTACCTTGTATACTTCTGCTGTAATAAATCATAGCCATGAGTAATTTGGTACAACCGTATGCTGCATACTGAGTCCTTCCAGAGAATCCTCAAACCTGGGGGTGGTCTTGGGGACACCCCCCACACAAAAGCATAGAAGTAGAAGGAAGAGGGGTAGGGAGAATATGGGAGAAAAGAGGGAGGGGAGAAAGTGAAGGAGAGAGGGTGAAGGGGAAAGGAGTGAAAGAGAAGAGATATGGGAGAAGGCAGAGGAAACTGAGGTAAGCAGGGTAAAGAAAAGAGCGAGTCCTTTTAACTTCTTGTTTTAACGTGTTAAGATGGCTTAAAAAATTTATTATATCCTTTCATCTTCTTCAATGATGAAATACTTTCATTTTTATTTTTTTACGCTATGACATTTAAAAAAATACATTTATTTATCTTCTTTATTTTATCTTTGGCTGTGTTGGGTCTTCGTTGCTGTGTGCGGGCTTTCTCTAGTTGTGGCGAGCGGGGGCTACTCTTCGTTGCGGTGTGCGGGCTTCTCATTGCGGTGGCTTCTCCTGTTGTGGAGCACAGGCTCTAGGCATGTGGGCTTCAGTAGTTGTGGCATGCAGGCTCAGGACTTGTGGCTTGCGGGCTCTAGAGTGCAGGCTCAGTTGTGGCACACGGGCTTAGTTGCTCCATGGCACGTGGGATCTTCCCGGACCAGGGCTCGAACCCACGTCCCCTGCCTTGGTAGGCAGATTCTTAACCACTGTGCCACCAGGGAAGCCCTGTAATTGCTAATTCTTTAAACACTGAATTAGAGGTGATGGTGATGTTCTCATTAATTAATTTACTTCCAATTTCTTTAGCTTATGATCAAAGAATATGACCTGTAAAGATGGCTACCTTTTTGAATTTGTTAAAGTTTTCTTAGTAGCCAAGTACATAAAAATTTTGGTAAATGTACCACTGACATATAAAAAACATGCACATTCTCTAAGAGATGTAAAGTTATATATGTCTATTAAATTTGGTGTGTTGTTTATCCATTTCCCCCATATGTATGTATTCTCTCTCTACTATATCAGGACCATTCTGGAAAAGAAACTAGTGTCAAATTTTCTTTACATTTTGCTTTATATATTTAACTGTTTGAATACATGTTTTATTACACCAATTCATCAATTGTGCTTCAAATAATATCGTCTATTACAATGTTTGGTGCTTTTAACCAAAAATCTCACCTTAACTAATATTAACAGTGACTTCTGCATTTTGTTGACAATTGTCTAATATCTTTTTATCCTCTACTTTAACTTTTAATATTTAAGAATTTTATAAACTAGTTAAAAATATTTTAAATTGAGGTATTTCTGAGCAACAGCTTTTAGCTATATTTTATTTAAAAATTAATCTGATAATCTGTGCTTCTTAATGGGAGGAATCAGCCTGTTCACCTTTGGTATGACATCTGATATACTTGATATTATTTATTGTTTACTTAATGTCATAGTTCCATCTTTAACTTTTCATTTTGCTAGTTCAATGAAGTTGCTGTTCATTCCCCTTTGCTAATTTTGAAGCGTGTCTAAAAAGATCTTCATCAGTCATGTTATATATTTCCAGCTTGTTTATTATTATATATTTAGATTTAACCATACACATACTACAAGGTTCACTGCTCTTCTCTGTTTCCTCTCCTCTTCATCATTTATGTACCCTGGGGCCTTGTTCAAATACATTCATTCATCAATTAATGTTGTTCCTTGGGTATTTTTTCTTGAAGGGGAAAGGGGTGAAATATTTCTAGGAATTTTAGCATATGCACAATATTGGACAGATTGGCTAAATTTGGATTCCTGACTTGCAGTCCTTTTTTCTTGTTAGTAGATATCATTCCAGTCTCTAGAACTGCTAAGATGTCTAATGTCAACCTTTTTTCTTTTATGAATAAATTGTTTACCACTGGAAGCTTTTAATAATTTTTTTCTCCATTCCTAGATATATTTACTAGGGTATTTTTAATTTTATGTCTTTTTCATCAATTCTATTGCACTTCAGTGAACCTTTTTAGTCTGTCAATCTAGTCTCTGCTTGTTTGTTTTGTTCTCCCTCTGGAATTATTATTGCCTCTGGGGTCTTCTGGGTCTACTCTCTCCAAATCTCTTATTGTTTCTCTCATACTTTTTATACTTGCTTTGTGATTTGACATATTTCTTTCGTTTGATCATCCACTTCATTAGTCAATACTCAAAAGTAGCCACTCCAGTTTGAGGTAAGATAACTAGCACACTTTACCCATCTCCCTAGAGATACAACTATAAAATGTGAACAAAATGCATGGAATACCTATTTGAGGACTCCAAAAAGTAAATAGCAGCAACTGGACTGGGGGAAACACCAAATCCAACATACCACCAAAACAATGGCCAGTTTATTATTTTTTTCTCCTCTGCTACTTCCTGGCTGGAAACCTGGAAGTGAGCACTGTGGCACAGACAGAGAAAGTTCCAGGAGTAAAAAAGGGAACTCCAATACTCAAGGATATGCAGAAATCACCCATCTATATTTTTCTCTCTTTTCTCCATTCTCTTGTGGCCCAGCCCCTAGGCAATCTGATAGCAGCACTGGCAATGGCCAGAAACAGTGACCTGAGGGAGTCAAAACTCTTGGGGAAGGAATCTGTTTTCTCTGTTCATCAGAGCTCTGATCCCAAGAGAGTGGGTCCAATCACCATTGCTTTCTTCCTCTGTCTTCTCACTTACAGGCCCAGAACTGGGCCCAAACACATTAGTGTATGGTAAACAGGGTAACTGAGCCCAATGTTTCCAGCAGGAGTACCAAAAGGGAGAGTCCCAGTGATGAGAGGTACCAGAAAGATCACTGAGAGAAAGAAGCTCAGGAAGGCAACCTCATAAAGTTATTTATGAACTCCAGGACTCATCACTGAGCAGAGCATGCATGGAGCTAACCTTAAGTAGCATACAAAAGATTCTGAAAACTAAACTAACAGAGTACCACTCAGGTAACAGACTGCTGAGTGGCACACATTGGGGGCAGATTTGAAATGGCTTTGAAAACTGAATTGACATTAGAACCATGGCAAACATAAGGAGGTAAGAACTTTCAGCCTGAACCTAACTTCGCCAATTGCTTCTTAAAACAAAAATATCAACATTCTTCATAGGACTGAAAAAAGACCCAGAGTTTCATGACATTACAAAATGTCCAGGATACAATGCAAAATTACTCTGCATATGAAAAACCATGGACATTTCAACTTGTATGGGAAAAGACAACCAGACAGACACCAAAGCTGAGGTGACATAGATGTTGGAATTATCTGACAAAGACTTCAAGGTAGCCATTAAAATATGCTTGAGCAAGCAACTGTGAACATAATTGAAACAAATGTTAAAAAAGGAGTCTCAGCAAAGAAACAGAAGATATAATTAAGAACCAAATGGAAATTTTAGAACTGAAAAATGTTAAATTATTTTTCATCAAAAATCTAATTTTCATTAAAAACTATTTTTCTGATAGACTAAATTGCAGATTAGAGATGACAGAGGAAAAAGTCAGTGAACCTAAACACAGATCAATTGAAATTACACAATTTAACAACATAGGGTAAAAAGACAAAAAAAAAAAAAGTAGAAAGAAAAGAAAAGAACACAGCCTCAGGGACCTCAGTAACAATTATAAAAGGCCAAATGTCATCAGAGTCCCAGAAAGAAAGAAGAAAGTGGTATGTAAAAAATATTGGACAGAAATAATGGCTGAAAACATCCAAAGTTTGTGGAAAGATATAAATCTGCAAGTTCAAGAAGCAGAATAGACTCTATGATAAACCCAAAGACGTCCATGCTCAGACACATTATAATCAAACTGCTGAAAACTAAAAACAAAGAAAATTTCAAAGCAACCAGAGAGAATGACAAATTACCTATAGAGAAACAAATGATTGAACTAACTGCAGATTCCTTTTCCGAAACCATAGAGCCATCCAGCCTTGTTCTAAAAGAATTTCTAAACAAAGTTCTTCAGACAGAAGTGAAGTGATATAGGAAGAAAACTTGGGATATCAGAAATGAAAAGAGAACACCAGAAAAGATACATATCTAGGTAAATAGGCTATTCTTCCCTTTAAAATATGTTTGATGGTTGAAAACAAAAATTGTGACACTGTCCAATGGAGTTTACAATGTATGTAAATCTAATATATAAGACAACAACACATATGGTGGAAGGTAACGGGTGATAAAGTTTCAATATACCAAATGAAGGAGTAAAATATTGATTCTAAGTAGAAAATGAAGTTAAGTAGGTGTTTTACAATTTCTAGAGCAATAACTAAAAAATACTATACAAAGAGATACAGTCAAAATCACAATAGATATTAAAGCAGAATATTAAATAATGTTCAAATAACCCAAAAGAAAGCAGGAACGGGTAAATAAAAATGTGAAGCAATCAGTACTTCCATTCACTGCTGATAGGAATGTAAGTTTTTAGAAAACTGTCAGTTTCTTAAAAAGTGAAACATATACCTAGTCATTCCACTGCCAGGTATTCACCCAAGAGAAATAAAAGCATATGCCCATACAAAGACTCGTGCATGAATCTTTAGAGCAACTTTATATGTACTAGTCCCAAAACAACTCAAATGCCCATCAACAAATGAATGGATAACGAGTTATGGTATATCCACAAAATGGAAAACTCCTCAGCAATAAAAAAGAATGGATACATGCAACAGGATGGAGAAATTTCAAAATAATTATTCTGAGTGAAAGAACGCTAAGAAAAAATAATTTCATTTATAAAAAATTCTGAAATATACAAACTAATCAATAGTGACAGAAAGCAGATCGGTAGTTTCCTGGAGTAGAAAGAATGTGAAACAGGGAAAGAAGGGAGAAAGGGATTATAGAGTCTTGATGAAATTTTGGGGCTTATGGATGATTGTTATCTTGATTATGGTGATGGTATCAAAAGTGTATATATATGTCAAAACTCATCAAATTGTATACTCTAATGTGCAGTTTAGTGTATATCATTGTACCTCAGTAGAGTTATAAAATAAAAAAGGAGGGTATGAATTATAAACATTGCATTTTAGTGTTCATGTCTTTGCCTGTAGTCAACGACAAGGAAGAAACTAGGGCAAATGACAGTAGACATCTTCTTTGAATAAAATAGGACTGTATGTTTGTTTAGTTAAGCTAAAATATCATTAAAGAGGGGAATCTTAAAAAAAAACTACCTTAAACAGTTTAACTTAAATATACAAGTAGTCCTTATTTTGCATTGTCTGATACACATGAATTTCAGTTACCATGATTTAGTTAATACCAGACCACGACAACATGGTTCAAATCTCAGTTACCATGGTATATTAACTGTGAGTAAAAAGCGCAGTGTTCAATACTTGCTTTTCAGTCCACAAGATACTATGAAAATAACATGTACATTAAAATTAGTGAGCACTTTGCATGACTTCTTTCAAAGTCTGCAGATGATCACTGTGCATTTGTTATTCAGTTCACACACAGCATTTAGTTTTGTTACCTCTGTGCCCCTGAGATAAACCCACAAGGAATTCCACAAAAATGGATAACTGAATGGGGGAATTGGCAAACATAATTAAAGTGCACAAAAGCAACACAAAGTGATGATACTGGAAGTGAAACTCAAATTGAATGTAAATGGAATTACAAAAGAAATAGCTCACTGCGGGAATGTTGACATTGCTGCCATTTTAGAAACTCTAGATATGCAGACTGAAGAGATCAATGAAGGTGAACTTATCGACATAAATGAGGTAAAGTGTTTGCGATGAAAAGGCTGAATATGTCCCAGAAGAAGTGATGCTGGCAGAAATCTTCACATTAAAAGAACTCTCAAGGACTTCCCTGGTGGTCCAGTGGTCAAGACTCTGCACTCCCAATGCAGGGGGCACAGGTTCGATCCCTGGTCGGGGAACTAAGATCCTGCATGCCGCACCACATGGCAATAAATAAATACATAAATAAATAAAGAGAACTCTCAGAGATATTTCAAGCCATTGAGAATGTAAAGGATAAAATGTTGGAATCTGACACCAATTTAGAAAGGCGTGTGATAATTAGCCAAGGTAAAGAAAAGATGCTCAACTTGTAAGTTGTACAATGAGAAGACAAGCACTGCTCAAACTACTCTTGACAAGTTTTTTTTTTTTAAACGAAGAAATATACTTTGGTTCTCATCATTTCTAATATTTTACGTTACACAGATAACTGATAGTGACTTCTAGTGCTTCGAAAAAATTTTTTAAAGGTCACAGAACAATTTGAATTTTCCTCACTAATTATTAAGATAACTTTGCATAGGTTTTAGCTTACACTATCAGTTTTATGGATGTGCACTACTATGCAAAGCAAAGACTGTCTGAATATTAGCTAATTTTTTGAAGAAGAATGAAATGTGCTGAACAGAGGGCCATAACATCTTTCTTCCATAAACCATACACATATTATATATAGTCTATGATTTTCAGGGATTGTTAAAATTTGTTTTTTATTTATTAATTTACATATTTTAGTTGGGTGAAAATTTAAGACATATACAAAGCAACTGAATATGGAATCTAAGACATATGCAAAGCAATTGAATGTGGAGTCTTTCTTAAGCAATGATTCTCATTTCTAGCTATACATTACAATCAGCTAGGGCGCTTTAAAAAATTCCAGTGTCCTAGACCAATTAGACTAGAATATATGGGGTTGGAACGATAGCATGAGGATTTTTTCCAAATACCCTATGTTACTTTAAATATTCTGGCAAAGTTGAAAAAGACCGTTTCATCTTTTTACACTTTCCCCAAATCTTTCATAATAACTGTCTCAATCATATCTCATTTTGTTTTAAGCCATTTGTTTGCACTATTTCAAAAGTGGTCCATTTAGTTTTATAAGAATAGCAACTTTTGTATTCATACTTCATCAGCTCCCACTAAAATGACATCATCAGAATAATAAATAAAACTAGCATTAATAGGGTTAGGGAGAAATAATGACTTTTGATAAGCACACAAAGCAATTGGTGGGAGAGATGTGCATGGGATTACTAGAGTACAGGTTTGTAACCAGAGATGTTAAGTATGCTCGGGGAATCAATGTTTTACAGAGGAAATGAAATCTATTTAAAGATGGATTAATCTGGCAATTTGGTCAGGAAACCTTCACTGTTTTGAATTTTTATTTCTTCTAATGAAGTAAGAGGCTTAGGTCACAGAATTTTGACTGTGCTAAAGAGCTATACTTAGCTGCTTCCTCAGACCAAGGACTTTTTGGAATTAAAAGACAATAAGAAACCAAATTTTTCAGACACTCAGTGGTGCACACGATTTACATTATTACTGATATGATAAGACCTCTGGTCATATGAGGGAAAAAAGAATAATGCTGCTTCTTTTCAAAAAAGTACCGCTACTGTAACTGAAATTAAAGATAATGGACAACGTCACTCATTTTCCAAACTTTACTTCGCTGATCATTAGGGAAGAATTGCAGAACTACTTGATGGAAACAAGCCACATAGTCAAAGCAGACTGACAAATTTAAGCAGACTGACAAATTTTGATACATACAAATTTTGCTTGATTTCTTGCAGTTACTGGAATAAAAAACTCTGGATATGCCTGTATGCTTTTGTTAGAGTGGATGACCTAGCTGAAAAGGAATTATTGTCAACTGTGCACTAACGGGGGTTGGAGGACAGTAGGAGATGCAACCCCAATCATGCTTAAAACTAACCAAAACATGGTAAAAAAATTAATACTCTCTTATTTAGTTAAAACTGTATGTACTATCTAGAAACATATTTACCCATTCTAAAAGCATAATACTAAAATGTAAGGATAATACACCTTAGAACACAAAACGTCATACAAATTGTGCCAAACCCTCTTCTAGGCAATGGGAATACAGGGTTTTAGAAGACAATATACCAGTAAAAAAATAAATATATAATACAATTTCAGTGGCAACAAATTGAATGAAGAAAATAGAGCAGAATAATGGGATGGAGAACCATTGAGAGCAAAGGAGGGATTCGGGGGCAGCAACTGACACATTTGATGGCTGCCTCTTCAAACAGTCTTCCCTCAGCATCCGTGATACCTCACCACCCTAATTTGCCTTCAATCCCTCTGGTTACTCCTTTTCAGTTCTTCTGCAGTCTCATCTTCTGCCTAACTTTAAGTGTTGGTATTTTTCAGGTTTGTAATCACTGAACTGCTTCTCTCTTCTTACTCCACAAATAGTGCCTGGGTGATCTTATGTCCTCCTCACTTCACGTATCATTTTGCGTTAAACAATCTAAATTTCTCCTGAGCATCAAACATATACTATATGCAACTGTGTCCTGCACTCTCCAAGTGAAATCTCCACACGTTCCTTGAAAGCAATATGGGAAAAGTCAATATGAACAAAATTAAAGTAAAACTTGCTCCCTCTTTGGGGAGAGATGTTACCATCATTCACCCTGACATACAAGGCACATAGCTGGGAATCATTGCAGACTTTTCCTTTTTCATCATTCATTATATCCAATTAATCTCCATGGCTGGTTGATTCTATTTCTTAGATTTTTTTCAAATATCTTCACCCTCTTGGCCCCAACTGCCACGTCCCTGGCTCGGGCTTCCATCAACTCTCTCCTTGCAACAGTTACCTAACTTGGCTCCCAATCCTGCTCTCAACTTCAATCCATTCTCTAAGCAGATGACAAAATGCAACAGTTGTCACCTTATTCTCATCTTCTTGCCACTTAACCAAGCATACAAGGCTCTTCCCCATCTAGCCTCCCCTACTTCTCCAGCTTCATCTCTTGTCAATGGCCCTCTCTCCACAATTCTCTGCTCTAGTCATGCTAAACTTTGTTCAATTCCTGGCCTATGCTCCGCCTTTAACATATTGCTTGTCACATAGTAACAGCTCACTAAATACGTTGACTAAATGAAAGAACGAATTCTTGGAAGATAGTTATTCCTTGGGAACCGGGGCGAAGGAATAAAGTAAAATGAAAATATCCTCATTTAGATTTATAGCGCCCTCACTCGAGCCCGCGTGCGCACCCACCTGCCTACAGGTATATAAAACGTATCCTATTTTCTCGAGCCACAGAACAGAAGAGAGAGTAAAGCCCAGTTGTGGTGGAGAAAAGTGGTAATGAGGCGGCCAAGTGTGAGGCAAAGCTAACACAGCCATTGGCCCAGATTTTTTTTTTTTTTTTTGGTGGTACGCGGGCCTCTCACTGCTGTGGCCTCTCCCGTTGCGGAGCACAGGCTCCGGACGCGCGGCCATGGCTCACGAGCCTAGCCGCTCCGCGGCATGTGGGATCTTCCCGGACCGAGGCACGAACCCGTGTCCCCTGCATCGGCAAGCGGACTCTTAACCACTGCGCCACCAGGGAAACCCCATTGGCCCAGATTTTAACCGGAATATTAGATAAAATAAGGTTTTCTTTACCTCCGTGTGGACTCCGCTCTCCGAAGGCGAACAGGGTCGTCCAAACCCGCTTGTCGTGCCAACAAAAACCCTAGCATCCCGTTCCTTCACGCCCGCTGGCGAACTGGACGGCGCCATGACAGAACACTGAGGCTGGGGTGTAGAGCGGAGTCTCCCATTGGTCAAGCATGATGCCACCGGGCCAATGGAGAGCGTCGTTACTTGAGGGTGTACGGAAGGAGGTGGGTGGGACTCCTCTGAGCAGGTGGGCTGGGTCAGCTGCCTGGGCTTTCTCGCTTTGGTCTCAGGGAACCTCGGCAGGTCACGGCACGACCCGCGCTGGAGCCGGTGGGAAGGCATGGGTTGGTCTCAGAATTTGTTCCGTGTCTTGTGGAGAGCGCTGTCAAAGGAAGTGAAGGAGCAAGTGGGCACAGACCGGTTCGGGAACAAATACTACTATATCCCAGAGTACAAGAACTGGAGAGGTGAGATGAGAACTAGGGCAGCGGTTGGGGGGTTGAAAAACGATGTGCGGCACTTGTAATCACCAGAGTAGACAACCCGAGTTCGTTCTCCCCACAACCCTCTCTACTCTGGCCGCTGGCTTTCAGACGGGCTGTCGGTGAACGGCCCGGCGGGTGCCCGCCGTCCCTGCGCCGCAGCGCCCGTGTCCTGAGCCCGGCCGCGGCCACGCTAGCGTTGTATCTCCCATCGCCGAGAGCCCAGCCAGCGGAGGACCGCCCCCTCTGCCCCCCTCAGTGTGGGTCCTTGAGGTCGGGCGACGTAGACGGGGACAAGTCCACGGACGTCTTTTACCAAAGGTTCCCGGGAGGGGTAGGGAAGTGCCTTTCCTCCTCCCGTGACCCTCTTGCGACCAGGCTGGCGCGGGGTAATTGAAGAGGTGTATTTTGAGCGCCTCCGCTCTCCTCTTTCGTGGTGTTGACCTTTTTCAGTGGCTCCGGCGTTGGCCCCAGGCGTCACCTTCCTCAAGGCCAAATCTGTCAGAAGTAGGGCCATGCACGCTGACTGTATGGAAAAGAGATCCCCGCAAGGCTCCACGTTACCTTTCCCATGAGTTTACACTCCCAAGACCCTGTTGCGCTGACTTGAAGATACAGAGCGCTAACCGTGTTTCTGTGCAGGAATCTTGCGAAGTCTTGATATTTGGGGAGGTAGGGGCCGTTGCTGGTCTTTGAGATCACACCACGTGGCAGTCGTGGTAAACTCTTCTGTGTTGTTCCAGCGCCGCGATGCAAAAGATCTCAGGCTTTGGGGTCAGAAAGGCATGGGTTAGAATCTCAACTTTGAGATCTAATAACTGAGGGATCACAGACAAAGTATTTGTCCTCCGCAGGTCTCAGTATCCTCACTTGAAAGTTAGAGATAATAATAATAGCAATAATATTGAGAAACACTAAGACCTTTCAAAGTTGTGTTCCATTCATTTCCCGTAACTCTTGACAGAGGGCATTTCTTCTTCTTCGTAGAGCATATGTAAAGGGTATTCCTTGATTTATTACTCAAAATTGTTTTGCCTAGCCCTTTTCTGTAACTTATTTTAATATCTTAGACTTGTTTCCCTAATAAGCATTTAAACTCTATCAGGGCAGGAAATAAGTCTTAAAAGTCCACAAAGAACCTGGAATGGTGGTGAAAGTGTTTCTTGACAGAGGAAGCAGAGGGAAAAATGTTTCTTTTCCATAGGTTGTCAGGTAACGTTAAAAAAATATGAAAAACATCAGATTGACCTTTTTAAATTGAAGTATAATTTACATACAGTAACGTTCATCCTTTTTGGTGTATGGTTTTATGATTTTTGACAAATGCATACTCTCATGTATCACCACAATCAAGATATAGAACAGTTCCATCACCCCCAAAAGTCCCTCCTACCCCTTAGTATTTCATTCCCTCACCCTGCCCTTGACAACCACTGATCTGTTTTACATTCCTACAGTTTTGCCTTTTCCAGAACATCATGTATAATAAATGGAGCTATATTGAATACAAGATGCAGTCTTCTGAGTCTAGTTTATTTCACATGGCATAATGTAGTTGAGATTTATCCATGTATCAGTAGTTCCTTTTTGTTACTAAGTAGTATTCCCTTCCATTATATGGGTTTACCACAGTTTATTTATCTGTTCAGCAGCTGAAGGACATTTAGGTTGTTTCTACTGTTTTTGGTGATTGTGCGAAAAGCCTCTATAAACGTTCACATATAGGATTTTGTGTGAACATAATTTCTCTAGGGTGAACAGCTAGGAGTGGAATTGCTGAGTTGTGGGTAAATGTATATATAACTAACTTTATAAGAAACTGCCAAACTGTTTTCCAAACTGGTTGTACAATTTTTCTTTCCTGCCAGCAACACATGAAAGTTCTAGTTTCACATTCTCACCAGCACTTGGTTTTGTCAGTTTTTTTGTTTTTATTTTTATTTTAGCCATTCTAATAGGTAGATAGTGTTATCTCATGGTTTTAATTTTCATTTTCCTAATGACTGAGGATGTTGAGAATCTTCATGTGCTTATTTGCCATCCATGGATCTTTGGTGAAGTATCTGTTCAAATCTTTTGACCATTAAAAAAAAATTTGGGGCTTCCCTGGTGGCGCAGTGGTTGAGTGTCCGCCTGCCGATGCAGGGGACGCGGGTTCGTGCCCTGGTCCGGGAGGATCCCGCATGCCGCAGAGCGGCTGGGCCCGTGAGCCATGGCCGCTGAGCCTGCGCGTCCGGAGCCTGTGCTCCGCAACGGGAGAGGCCACAGCAGTGAGAGGCCCATGTACCGGGAAAAAAAAAAAAAAAAAAATTTGTATTAATTTCATTTCATTGAAAATACAGTATCATTAAAGAAAGACTTAAATTAACAAAATCATGTGTATTCTAAAATGGTATAATTTGTGAGTCACAGGTAATGTTTATCTTATAATTTTATTATTATAATACCAAGTTGTTTTCCAAAGTGCTTATGCCAATTTATGCTTCAATTAGCTTGATATTTTGAATCCATGTACTCTTGATTGTGAGAAAATCAGGCTTTTACCAATGATGTAGTAGAATCAATGTATGCTGCTGTCTAATGTCTCTGTGTGTCTCAGTTCTTAGATAATTGAGGGCTGTGGTACAGATGTGTTATACAGTCTATAAGTACCATTACACATTTCATAAGCCCTCTACTATAAAGCAAGGGAAAATAATTTTAGTTTGTTTTCAAGCAAGTTTTCAAAAAATAAGTCATCTAACTTTTCTATTTCCTTGATATGAAAGGTGGCTCTTTAGAGGTCTCCTTGAGTTTTCTTTGAGTTGCATAATTGAACACCATCAATGAAGAGTGTTTAAGAACCCTTTAGAGGAAATTAATTTTTCTTTTAATTCAGTTAATTACTGTGGTGCCAGTCATCAAAGAACTACTATATTTTCCACATAGGGTTTTATTTAATAAGAGAAAATCTGTTGTTATGTAATTCAAAATAAGTCTTGAGTATTGTCTAGTCAGCTGAATTTAAGTTTAGAACTGTGGAAATTTTAACTTTTTTTAAAAAAGCATATTGGCATTTCAGGATAAAAAGATTATGAGTATAGCATGTACTTGGCATTTTTAATAGCACAGTGTTGATTGACATCTTTTCATTGAAAGTTTGCTTGCTCTATAGTAGATTATTTAGTAGAAGATTCCTCAAACTTGATCTAGAAAATTCCTTAGTTATTGCACCCTTCTTATTTGTAATTTCCCTGAGTTTTTATCCATACGATTCCATTTATCTCATGTTTCAAAAGGTAATTCTCTTCCTTTCTAAGATAAATTCTTGTATACTTGATTCTGACTGGAACCTCTTTGAACCTTGTTTCATTATTTTCACCTCCTTTTGCACATTTATTAAACATCTACACCCCTAAAACTAACAAATTTGTTAACTGAAGAACTATTTTGAGTTGTTATTTGCTAATTGACATTGTGAATGTCCAGATTTTGGGGGTGGGGTGAATATTATGCATAATATGCAAAAACACCTGTTTGGAGTATTGTGTTTGGTTCTGGACACCACAGTTTAGGAGAGATGCTTGAAAATCTAGTGTCCAGACAGGGATAGTTATGATGATAAAATTTTCTGGAAATTATATACGTGAGTATTATTAGCTGTGAGTCTTGAGGAGGTTTACCCTTTGAAGAGAAGATTTACGAGGAACTTCAAGTATATGAAAAATCTTGGTATAGAAAAGGATTAGGCTTGGGACTTACCTGGTGGCCCAGAGGTTAAGAATCTGCTTTCCAATTCAGGGGATGCAGGTTCAATCCCTGGTTGGCAAACTAAGATCCCACATGCCACAGGACAACTAAGCCCGTGCACTGCAGCTACTGAGCCCCTGCGCCACAACTAGAGAGCCCAAGTGCCGCAACTACAGAGCCCACACACCGCAACTAGAGAGAAGCCTGCACACCACGATGAAAGATTCAGCATGCCGCAACTAAGACCCGACACAGCCAAATTTTAAAAAAGATAAAAGGAAAGGATTAGGCTCATCTGTATAGCCTTTTAACTCAGAACTTAGATCAGAGGGTAAATGTTTACCTTTTTATAAGAAGCAACTTTCAGACTGTTAGGGCTGTGCTAGAAAAAGAAGAGAGTGCCTTATGTTTGATTGTAGCTGGGAGAATTTAGGGAGATAAGTAGCTGGAAACATTTGATCAGCACCTTGAAAGATAAATACGATTTCACAAAGAGTGGTAGAAAAGTATTTCTGGTTGGCACCTGGAAGGGATAGGAAATACCACAGAGATTAGAAGGTAGTCCCATGTGGGTAGACTTCAGAGTAGAAGAACAATAGAAGCTGTTCTAGTGAGGGGATAGACAAGGTCAGATTATAAAAGGCCTTGTATAGGTTTGAAATTTATGCTTCATTCTGTAGGTGGTAGGTAGCCATTGAAAGCTTTTCAACAGAGAAAAGTTTGTGTCATAATTAGAGCTATTAGAGAAATGACTCTGGAAGCCCTGGGAAAGATGAGCTAGAGGGGAAAGGGAGGGAACTAAAATTCTGTTAGGTGGGAGCATCGCTAGGTTTACCGTGATCCTGGATAGAGATCTATTTGGACTGAAGTGATGGAAAGAAAAGTTTGATTTGACAAAACTTTTGGACTTGGTAATGAATTGGACTGTTAGAAGGGGAAAGAAAAGAGGAGAGGCCAAAGTTGATTTTATTGTTTTAATTCTGGAGAACTGGTGGATGGTAGTGTACCGATTCATGCAAATAGAGGCTATAAGGGACTAATGCAAATGGAGAAGCAGGGCTTAGGCTTGGCTTGGTGGAAGAGTAAATAGAATTTGTTGCTTATAACAGGGCAACTGTATAATCAGGCAATTGTATACTCAGATCTGCAATTCCAAAGATGTCAGTGATTAAAATACAAATTTGGAAGCCATCTTAATAGAGGTGATCACTAAAACTGTAGGGATAGTTGGATTCAAGCAGGGAAAGAATAATAATAACATGATATTAAGAGACAGGTATTTGGGGGCTTCCCTGGTGGTGCAGTGGTTGAGAGTCCACCTGCCGATGCAGGGGACACGGGTTCGTACCCCAGTCTGGGAAGATCCCACATGCTGTGGAGCGGCTGGGCCTGTGAGCCCTGGCTGTTGAGCCTGTGCGTCCGGAGCCTGTGCTTCGCAACGGGAGAGGCCACAACAGTGAGAGGCCCGCGTACTGCAAAAAAAAAAAGAAAAAAAAGAGACAAGTATTTGGGAACCCTGTCATTTCAGTGGCTTCCTGTTACCTGAGAATAAATCCGAACTACCTGGCTGGCATTCATGACCTTTGAGTCCATCTTGAATGTGATACTTGTTTTTAGTCTAATCTTTAGATCAATGGTTTTATAACAAGCCTAGATATTTATGCTATTAGGAGAGCTCAAACCTGAAAGCTTACATGATTTCCTATCAGGGAGTTAAATCAGATAGTATTTAATTTTCAGCATTCAAAAAATAGCGTTAAAATTAATTGAATGTAGTTATTTAAGAGTTGCATCTAGTCTGTAACGTTGATGTTCCAAAAATGGAATCGGTTGGGGGCAAGGCAGGGATATCAGTGGACCGTAGGTAACAGCGATGCTTTCTTTTAGAATTCAGGACAAATATTTCATCAAACATGGTAGATTTATTTTTGGAACACATTTTAAAAAATTGTATAACCTTCATTAAGGCTTTTTGTATTGAATTGTTTACACTAGGCTACTGCCAGTGATTTTCAAACTGTTCACAGTTTAATAATTATAAAATAAACCTATTCAAGTTCCAGCGTTTTATTAGAAAATCTTACATGCTAAAAGATTTTTTTCATTTTATGCTCAGTTTTTAAATGAGGCATTATTTGTACATTTATAGAAATTGTGAGCAAAGAAAAATCTGTGCTAAGATTTTAGTGAAAGCATTATTGCCAAATTATATTTTCTGTACTTTCTATATTTATATGAGTGTGTTTAGATTCACATATATCTAGATTATCAGTGTGTCAGACACGTTGTTTATAATAATATTTCCTGAATTTTACATTTCATGCTTTTTGGTTAAAAGAAAAAAAAAAGATGGCCTTTGAAAATGGCGTTTCCAAACACTCTTGGGAAGCCAAATCAGAAAAGGTATAAACCGCACTTTAAAGGTGATCATTTAATATTGAGGTCTGTCAATCTAAGATTGAATTTTGTTTAAAATTGCAGGTTATTTTATATGATTTCTATGTGCTTCCTTTTTTAAAAAATTAGTTGGATTTTATCTTTTTTCTAACCTGACAATCATTTGTTTTATTTATTTATCCATTTATCTTTAACTATTGAATTATGAAATATTTCAAACATAAAAAATAGAATGAAAAACCGCCATGTACCCATCACTCACTTTAAACAGTTATCAACTCATGGTTAAATTTTATTTTCTCCACACCCTGCCACCCAACTCTCCTCTTATTTTGAAGCAAATTCCAAACATCATGTCTATTTACCTGTAAACATTTTCAGTATATATCCCTTGAACACAGACTCCTTTTTTTAAATATAACAATAACACCATCATCACATATAGAAATCAAAAATTCCTTAATATCATCAAATATTCTGTCCATATTCCCTTGATTGTCCTATAAAATGCTCTTATTTATTGGTTGATTTGTCTACTTAGTTTTGCAGTCGGTATAAATTGACCTCCAGACAAAATCTTTACATCATGATCACTAATATGGTTTTTTTTGTTTTTAATTTATTTAGTTATTTTTGGCTGCATTGGGACTTTGTTGCTGGGTGCCAGCGTTCTCTAGTTGCGGTGAGTGGGGGCTACTCTTCATTGCAGCGCGCGGGCTTCTCATTGCAGTGGCTTCTCTTGTTGCGGAGCATGGGCTCTAGGCGTGTCGGCCTCAGTAGTTGTGGCGCGTGGGCTTCAGTAGTTGTGACTCGCAGGCTCTAGAGCACAGGCTCAGTAGTTGTGGCACATGGGCTCAGTAGTTGTGGCTTGTGGGCTGTAGAGCGCAGGCTTGGTAGTTGTGGCGCACAGGCTTAGTTGCTCTGCGACATGTGGGATCTTCCCGGACCAGGGCTCAAACCCATGTCCCCTGCATTGGCAGGCGGATTCTTAACCACTGCGCCACCAGGGAAGTCCACTAATATGTTTTTTAAGTCTCTTGTAGTTTATAGGTTTCCTCTTTATGTTGTTTTTGCTCTATCTCTCTCACACACACACCCCTGCTTTTTTGGGAGTGGGTGTTAACAAAAAGTTACTTTTTTTTTTTTTAATGGCATTAATCCATTCATGTTTGTTGTAAGAAGTGGTATATTTCATCTTTGGTCATCTTATTTTTTATGCTTTGTTATTTATGTCTTCTTATCCCTACCTTTTTAGATGTCTTTTGTAGTATAGCCCTCATTTTACTTGAACTTGGCTGTACTAAGTGAGACCTGAGTGAATGCTACAGGCCTGTGGCTTCCTATAGGGTTCTGGTAGAATTTCTCTGGGAGAACTGTACTCAGAACTCAGGATGTCTTCACTTTCATCCCCTGCAAGTGGGAATCTTAAGAATGTCAGTATCAGGTCAGAGTTGTAGTTGCCTATGAGAAATAGGGAAGGGGCTCATTGGGATACTTAGCACATACTATTGTTTGGAGCCTTTTAAAAAAGATCTTATTTTGTGACGTCTTACAAGCTCTTCACATCAGTGATAACTAGGCCTTCCTGTTAGGAGCACTGATGGCATTCCCAAATTCCTTTGACTTGACCCTTACCATTATTTGCCCCTTGCTCTCATACTTGCTGCTCTAAGATTGGGGTTTTCTCAGTACTTCTTTTTGGAAAAACCCATAGAAATTCTTTCCAGTGTGTCCTGTTATGTCTGTGCTGATTTACAGACCAGTCAGCATTGTTGGTTTTGCCTTCCATTCATCTTGTACCATTCACTAGTTTTCTCATGTGACAAATATTTATTCAGCACTGCTTTATGCAGAACATATCTGTTTTATGTATTTCAAGTCTATTGGCTTCAGTTTCTCACCTTTTGATGTTTAACTGTATCACTTGTCCAGTTTAGCTGCATCCTATATTCTTTAATAAAGTCAATAGGATTTGGGAAGATAAATGAGGTAAACATAAATCAATGGCAATTTTAAACTGAAGTGTACATATTTAATTTGTAACACAAATTAGCAACACATTTTTTCCTCCATTTTGTTCTCAATTCACGATAGCCTCCAGTCTTTTTAGCAGTACTTCCATTAATGATAGCTGTCATTCATCGAGTGTTAACTGATTAATTCATGTCTTTACAGCAGCCATATAACTAAGGATTATTATCCTTATCTTAAACATGAGGTGTTTGTTTCATTTTGAATACATAAATGAACTTTATGTGTATGTGCCTGGGTACAGAGTAGGTACTCAAAAAATAGCTGTTCAATGAACTGAGATATTTATGGACCCAGAATTATAAAAGCAAAAACAAAGCAAGATTTTTTTAAAATGTAGGAAATGATGTAGTTTTACAAAATCTTAAAACAGTGATTAAGGCATATTTTTCTTTTTATTTATTATAAATGGGCCAAATTATTCTTCAGGGATTGAAATATTCTCATTAGAAATAAGACTGTCTTTTCCATAACTTTTCTAGTGTGGTTCCAGTTTGAACTTAGCTTAGTTGCGGGCATCAAACTTCTGTTAAAATACCGAGTCATGGGCTTCCCTGGTGGCACAGTGGTTAAGAATCCGCCTGCCAATGCAGGGGACACGGGTTCAAGCCCTGGTCCTGGAAGATCCCACATGCTGCGGAGCAACTAAGCCTGTGCGCCACAACTACTGAGCCTGCGCTCTAGAGCCTGCGTGCCTAGAGCCTGTACTCCGCAACAAGAGAAGCCACTGCAATGAGAGGCCTGTGCACTGCAACAAAGAGTAGCCCCCACTCGCTGCAACTAGAGAAAGCCCTCACACAGCAACGAAGACCCAACACAGCCAAAAATAAATAAGTAAAATAAATAAGTTTATTAAAAAAAATACTCCGAAAGATACCCAGTCATATTTTTTTCCTTTCAGGATGAATGAATCATCATCTGATAATTCAAAACCTGTATCATCCAACTGTTAACATGTGATTATAGAGCTGCATTGTTTTATGTTTTTTTTAACATCTTTATTGGAGTATAATTGCTTTACAATGGTGTGTTAGTTTCTGCCTTATAACAAAGTGAATCAGCTATACGTATACATATATCCCCATATCTTCTCCCTCTTGCATCTCCCTCCCACCCTCCCTAACCCACCCCTCTAGATGGTCACAACGGACCGAGCTGATCTCACTGTGCTATGCTACTGCTTCCCACTAGCTATCTATTTTACATTTAGTAGTATATATAAGTCCATGCCACTCTCTCACATCATCCCAGCTTACCCTTCTGCCTCCCCATGTCCTCAAGTCCATTCTCTACGTCTTTATCTTTATTCCTGTCCTGCCCCTAGGTTCATCAGAACCATCCCTCCCTTTAGATGCCATATATATGTGTTAGCATACGGTATTTGTTTTTCTCTTTCTGACTTACTTCACTCTGTATGACAGACTCTAGGTCCATCCACCTCACTACAAATAATTCAGTTTCGGTTCTTTTTATGGCTGAGTAATATTCCATTGTATATATGTGCCACATCTTTATCCATTCATCTGTCGATGGACATTTAGGTTGCTTCGTGTTCCATCTATTGTAAGTAGAGCTGCAGTGAACATTGTGGTGCATGACTCTTTTTGAATTATGGTTTTCTCAGGATATATGCCCAGTAGTGGGATTGCTGGGTCATATAGTAGTTCTATTTTTAGTTTTTTAAGGAACCTCCATACTGTTTTCCATAGTGGCTGTATCAATTTCCATTCCCACCAACAGTGCAAGAGGGTTCCCTTTTCTCCACACCCTCTCCAGTATTTATTGTTTGTAGATTTTTTGATGATGGCCATTTTCACCAGTGTGAGGTGATACCTCATTGTAGTTTTGATTTGCATTTCTCTAATGATTAGTGATGTTGAGCATCGTACCATGTGTTTGTTGGCAATATGTGTATCTTCTTTGGAGAAATGTCTATTTAGGTCTTCTGCCCATTTTTGGATTGGGTTGTTTTTTTTTTTGATATTGAGCTGCATGAGCTGCTTGTAAATTTTGGAGATTAATCCTTTGTCAGTTGCTTCATTTGCAAATATTTTCTCCCATTCTGAGGGTTGTCGTTTTTTTTTTTTTTTTGTGGTACGTGGGCCTCTCACTGTTGTGGCCTCTCCCGTTGCAGAGCATAGGCTCTGGACGTGCAGGTTCAGCAGCCATGGCTCACGGGCCCAGCCGATCCACGGCATGTGGGATCTTCCCGGACCGGGGCATGAACCCGTGTCCCCTGCATCGGCAGGCGGACTCTCAACCACTGCGTCACCAGGGAAGCCCTGAGGATTGTCTTTTTGTCTTGTTTATGGTTTCCTTTGCTGTGCAAAAGCTTTTAAGTTTCATTAGGTCCCATTTGTTTATTTTTGTTTTTATTTCCATTTCTCTAGGAGGGGGGTCAAAAAGGATCTTGCTTTATGATTTATGTCATAGAGTGTTCTGCCTATGTTTTCCTCTAAGTGTGTCTGGTCTTACATTTAGGTCTTTAATCCATTTTGAGCTTGTTTTTGTGTATGGTGTTAGAGAATGTTCTAATTTCATTCTTTTACATGTAGCTGTCCAGTTTTCCCAGCACCACTTATTGAAGAGGTTGTCTTTTCTCCATTGTATATTCTTGTCTCCTTTATCAAAGATAAGGTGACCATATGTGCGTGGGTTTATCTCTGGGTTTTCTATCCTCTTCCATTGATCTATATTTCCATTCTTGTGCCAGTACCATACTGTCTTGATTACTGTAGCTTTGTAGTATAGTCTGAAGTCTGGGAGCCTGATTCCTCCAGCTCCATTTTTCTTTCTCAAGATTGCTTTGACTATTCGGGGTCTTTTGTGTATCCATACAAATTGTGAAATTTTTTGTTCTAGTTCTGTGAAAAATGCCAGTGGTAGTTTGATACGGATTGCATTGAATCTGTAGATTGCTTTGGGTATTATAGTCATTTTCATAATGTTGATTCTTCCAATCCGAGAACATGGTATATCTCTCCATCTGTTTGTATCATCTTTAATTTCTTTCATCAGTGTCTTATAGTTTTCTGCATACAGGTCCTTTGTCTCCTTAGGTAGGTTTATTCCTAGGTATTTTATTCTTTTTTTCGTAATGGTAAATGGGAGTGTTTCCTTAATTTCTCTTTCAGATTTTTCATCATTAGTGTATAGGAATGCAAGAGATATCTGTGCATTAATTTTATATCCTGCTACTTTAGCAAATTCATTGATTAGCTCTAGTAGTTTTCTGTTAGCATCTTTAGGATTCTCTATGTATAGTATCATGTCATCTGCAAACAGTGACAGCTTTACTTCTTCTTTTCCAATTTGGATTCCTTTTATTTCTTTTTCTTCTCTGATTGCTGTGGCTAAACCTTTCAAAGCTATGCTGAATAATAGTGGTAAGAGCGGACATCCTTGTCTTGTTCCTGATCTTAGAGGAAATGGTTTCAGTTGGCTGTGGGTTTGTCATATATGGCCTTTATTATGTTGAGGTAGGTTCCCTCTATGCCTACTTTCTGGACGATTTTTATCGTAAATCGGTGTTGAATTTTGTTGAAAGCTTTTTCTGCATCTATTGAGATGATCATATGGTTTTTTCCCTTCAGTTTGTTAATATGGTGTATCACATTGATTGATTTGTGTATATTGAAGAATCCTTGCATTCCTGGGATAAACCCCACTTGATCATGGTTAATGATCATTTTAATGTTCTGTTGTATTCTGTTTGCTAGTATTTTGTTGAGGATTTTTGCATCTATGTTCATCAGTGATATTGGCCTGTAGTTTTCTTTCTTTGTGACATCTTTGTCTGGTTTTGGTATCAGGGTGATGGTGGCCTCGTAGAATGAATTTGGGAGTGTTCCTCCTTCTGCTATATTTTGGAAGAGTTTGAGAAGGATAGGTGTTAGCTCTTTAGAGCTGCATTGTTTTTGATGATGTCACTTCAACTTATTTGTATTTAGTGTTTAAATACACTGAAAACCATAGTTAATTGGTATTCAATTAAAACATAGTTATTAAAAGTCAGAAAAATAAAATGGTCAGAATTATTAAGTAAGGTGTGTCTTTTCTCAGTGAGTAATTGGAAGATTATGATGTATAGTTCTTTAGAATGTGATTTTACTCTAACATTTGGGAAATATTTTTCCAGCAGGTGGCAGCATTGTCTTGAAAAACGTAGCTTGCCAGTTTATTAAATATTTTTCTTTGAGCCAGTTTGAGGAAGGAATCTTTCCTTTAAAATAATTGAATTTATATTTTTTCTTCCAAATAAACCCAGCACTACTTTATAAAATGCTAGTCATAAGACAAGGATTTCAAAATGACGCTATGGATTACTCCTAGTCAGTAATGCAGTGATAAAAGTGACAGTTATGTTTTGAAGAATTGACCAAAATTTTAAAAGATCATACATATAATTTTTCTAACAATAAGTAATATTCTGTCTTGAGTTATCGGAGATAACATAATATAATCATAACTATGGACATCATCAAATTCATAGAATATCCTAAAATGTTTTATGATTTTACTTAAACCATGCCTTCTGTTTAGGAATACCTGAAAAAAGTTGAACTTCTTTTAAAATCCTTTGTTGAATATAAAATAATAAAAATGGTTAATTTTTTACATAGGTTATCTTAATGTTCTCTGAATGTTGGAATTTTCATTTTCTTATCTTCATTTTAAAATTTCATTTCTTAATTGTGTTTTCCTCTGAGATTATTTCAATTGCTTATTGAACTTCCTTAGTTTGTGTGTGTATGCATGCATGTACTTAAACCCTTAATTGTATTTTGGTGAGGGGAAAATATCAACATTTTCCCTGTAGTCCTTGATTGCATTCCTGTCTCATACCAGTGGAATCACATCAGAGTCATACTTTCGTCCAAGAGAGAAACAGGAGCATGAAATTATTCACAGTCATACAGGCAATCCTTTATACCGTCTTTAAGAATTTAAGGAACCATAATCTTCAATTCTGCCTTTCCCTGCCAGGGAAATATGGGACCTTTTGATCAGAAATGGAAACCAATAATGAATGAGTGACTAAGCTAGTTACATCTATTTCTGAGTGAGGCTGAAAATGTTTCATGTAAGAGAAAAACAGTAATTGTCCTTCTTTGCTTTGAGTATCTCATAATTGCTTTATATTAAGAGTAGTAATGTCAGGCTTCCCTGGTGGCGCAGTGGTTGAGAGTCTGCCTGCTGATGCTGGGGACAGGGGTTCCCATAGTGCCCAAGTCTGGGAAGATCCCACATGCCGTGGAATGGCTGGGCCCGTGAGCCAGGGCCACTGGGCCTGCGCGTCTGGAGACTGTGCCCCGCAACGGGAGAGGCCACAACAGTGAGAGGCCTGTGTACCACAAAAAAAAAAAAAGGAAAAAAAAAAGTAGTAATGTCAATAACAGCAATCACTGTAATTAGTATTATTAAATCCTGTGAATTAGACACTATTCCTAGCACTTGTCATGATTCACTGTATTTGCGGAAGAATTACAACAAATGAAAAATAATATATCTAGTATTGATTTGTCAAGGTCATTTAGTGGTGAGCTCCATTTGTGTTCATCATTGAACCCAAGTTGCTCTGTCCAGGTAAATCAGTTGAAACTCTTACTTTTCTTACTTAGCCCTCTCACTTTCCAAAGTACTACTCAGTTCAGCAGTTCATTTTTGCTGCTATTTCGAGACTGTATAAGTGTTAGTTACTCTACAAGAATTACAAAATCAAAAGAGGAGATCAAGATGTTGGAGTAGAAGGACATAGGACTCACCTCCTTCCACGAACACATCAAAAATACATCTACATGTGGACAAATTTTCACTGAAAACTAACTGGAGAGTAGCAGAAAGACTCCTGTACAACCAGGGCTGTAAGAAAGATCCACACAGAATTGGGCAGGAAGGGAAGAGAGGTGAGAGGGTTGGGACCTGTGCCCCTGGGAGGGGACTCAGAAGAGGAGATCCTTGGGAGTGAGTGGTTCAAGCCATATTTTGGGTGCACCAGCCCTAGGGTCTGACAATGGGAAGCTCAGTCCCCTTGGCCAGTTGGATGGGCAGTGGGACTAACAGGAGGGCTCTTGGAAGCTTGGACTCTATTTGTGAGGAGCGCACATATGCTTGCTTACTCCTGAAACAGGGCAGACTGAAACTGCCTCGGTCACTGGCCGGTTTCCCATGACTCTCCTGGCATATGCCCCAGCCTGAGCTGAGCGATTGCTATAGCCCTGCTTGCTCCGTGATGCAGCTCCACATTGGGGTGAGGGCTGCCATAGTTGAGGGGAGAGCTCGGATATGAGGCACAAAGGTGGCTCAGACCTGTAGTGGCCTCTGAGCAGGGCAGGGGCAGCCATTGTGGGCACTTACACAAGCAGTGCATCAGAAGCAGTCTGGGACTCTGACTTTGGCTGGACTGCCACAGCCCATGCCCGCAACCCACTGATTGCTAGCACCTGCCCCACCTGCTCAGTGGCACAGCTCCCTGCCACGGCAAGGGCTGCAGCAGCTGAGGAAGAGCTCAGCTGTGAGGGACAAATGCTGTTCAGACCTGAAGTAGCATCTGAGCAGGGCAGGGACAGCTGTTACTGATTGCTTACACAGGGAGCTCATCAGAAGCTGTCTGGGTTGCTGACTGCAGCTGGGATCAACACAGCCCATGCCTAGACCCACACTAAGGGCCTGTACCAGCCCCTCTCTCTCCAGCACTGCTCACCTCTGGGCCGAGGGTGCTGGTACTGGGAGGGAGAAGAACACACACTTAAAGGGAATGGAGGCAGCTCAAACCTGACCCTCAGGGCTTCTGCTTCAGCAGCTTGGGACCCACCACCCCCAATAGAGTGGTTTTGGATCCTAACCAAAGGAGAAGCCCCAGCTCTCACTTGGCTCTCTAGCACCTCCATCTCCAGTGCCACCTCCTCCCAAGGTGAGTGCTGCCAGCTAGCCCTGGGGAAAGATGTGACTTGTGTTCACATCAGACCCAGCTCTCCCAGCAAAGCCCCTGGGCTCATGCAACATGATAGGGATGTTCCTATACAAGGACACTACTTTAAGATTGAAATAGCTAACTTTTCCACCTAATTTCATAGAGACAAAGAAAGTTAAGCAAAATGAGAGGATAGGAATTTGTTTCAATTGAAAGAGCAAGAGAAAACCCCTGAAAAAAACAACCAATGATACAGAAATAAACAATTTATTAGATAAAGAGTTCAAAGCGTTGGTAATAAGAATGCTAACTGAATTAGGGAAAAGAATAGATGAACACAGCGAGAATTTTAGCAAGGAACTAGACAATATAAAAAAGAACCAGTCAGAACTGAAGAATACAGTAACTGGAATGAAAAACATACTAGAAGGAATTAACAGCAGATTAGGTGATACAGAAGAATATATAAGTGATCTGGAAGACAGAATAATGGAAATCACCCAATCAGAACAGCAAAAGAAAGATAAAATTTTAAAAATGGGAACAGTGTAAGGGACCTCTGAGACAACATCAGGCATACCAACATTTGCATTAAAGGGTTCCTAGAAGGAGAAGAAGCGGAGAAGGGGGCTAAAAATGTATTTAATGAAATTATGGCTGAAAATTTCCTGAATCTGAAGAAGGAAAAAATATCCAGTTAGAGGAATCACAGAGGATCCCAAACAAGATGAATCCAAACAGATGCACACATATCTTAATTAAAATGACAACAGTTAAAGAGAGAAGTTTAAAGGCAACAAGAGAAAAACAGAGTTATATACAAGGCAGGCCTGAAGGGAGCGGCATGATATATGAAAAGTGCTAAAAGGGAAAAAACTGCAACCTGGGATTCTCTAGCCATCAAGATTATCATTTGGAATTGAAGGAAAGATAAAGAACTTTTCAGAGAAGCAGAAATTAAAAGAATTCATCAATACTAAACCAACCCTAAAAGAAAGGTTAAAGGGTATTCTCTAAGTGGAAAAGAAAAGGCTATAGCAAGGAATAAGTATCTATAGGAAAGGCAAATCCCAATAGGAAAGGCAAATACATAGTAAAGGCTGAGGATCAACCAAGTAAGTAAGCTAGTACAAAAATTAAAAGATAAAAAATTATAAAACCAACTGTAACTACAATATTCAGTAGAGGGAAACGTGAAGATGTAAAATATGACATCAAAAACACAAAATATAGGGAGTAAAAAATGTAGATCTTTTAGAATGTGTTCGAACATACCTGCATGTTTAAAACAAGTAGATATAGTTAGAAATCAAAGTATATGAATCCCATCGTAACTGCAAATCAAAAACCTACAATAGATATACAAAAACTAGAGAGAAAGAAACAGAAGCATAACACTAAAGAAAATCATCAAACCACAAGGGAAGAAACCAAAAGAAGAAAACAACAGAGAACTACAAAAACAACCAGATAACAAGTAACAGAATGGCAATAAGTACGTGCCTATCAATAATCACTTTAAATGTCAATGGACTAAATGCTCCAATCAAAAGACATAGAGTGGCTGATTGGATAAAACGACAAGACACATTTATATGATGCTTGCGTGAGATTAACTTCAGAGATAAAGACACACACAGACTGAAAGTGAGGGGATGGAAAAAGATATTTCATCAAAATGAAAACGACAAGAAAGCAAGGGTAACAATACTCATATCAAAGTAGACATTAAAGTCTATAACAAAAGACAAAGAAGGGTATTATATAAGATAAAGGGATCAATCCGAAAAGAGGATATAACATGTATGCAGCTAGTACAGGAGCACCTAAATATATAAGCAAATATTAACAGACATAAAGTGAGAAATTGACAGTAATACTGTAATAGTAGGGGCCTTTAACACCCCACTTACATCAATGGGCAGATCATCCAGACAAAATCAATAAGGAAAATGGTCGTAAATGACCCTTTAGACCAGTTGGACTTAATCAGTATCAACAGGACATTCCATCCCCAAGCAGCAGAATGCACATTCTTTTCAAGTGTACATGGAACATTCTCCATTTAGATCACAGGGTAGGTCACAAAATAAGCCTCAGCAAATTTAAGAGAATAGAAATTATATCAAGCATTTTTTCTGAAAACAATGGTATGAAACTAGAAATCAAGTACAGGAAGAAACATGGGAAAAGTATAAACATATGGAAACTAAAACAACATGCTATTTAAATGAAGAAATCAGAAAATACCTCAAGACAAATGAAAATGGAAACACAACTTTCCAAAATATATGGGATGCAGCAAAAGCAGTAAGAGGGAAGTTTATAGTGATACAGGCCTTCCTCAAGAAGCAATAAAAATCTCAAATAAACAACTGAACCTACCATCTACAGAAATTAGAAAAAGAAGAATAAGTAAAGCCCAAAATGAACAGAAGGAAGGAAAAAATAAAGAGGAGAGAGGAAATAAATAAAAGAGACCAAAAAAAAAAAAAAAAAACCCAAGAGAAAAGATCAATGAAACCAAGAGGTGTTGTTTTGAAAAGCTAAGCAAAATTGATAAACCTTTAGCTAGGCTCATCAAGAAAAAAAGAGAGCGAGCCCAAATAAAGTAAGAAATGAAATAGGAGAAATAATAACCAATATTATAGAGATACAGAAAAAAATAAAAGAGTATCACCAACAGTTGTATGCCAACAAATTGGACAATGTCGAAGAAATGGACAAATTCCTGAAATATACAGCCTTCCAAGACAGAATCAGGAAGAAATAGACAATCTAAACAGACCCATCATTAGTAGTGAGACTGAATTTTTAACTAAAAAAAAAACCAAACAGAAGTCTGAGATTTGATGGTTTCACAGGGAAATTCTACCAAACATATAAAGAAAAGCCAATACCTATTCTCTCAAACTGCTCCAAAAAATTGATGAGCACTCCCAAATTCATTCTGTGGGGCCATCATTAACCTGATACAAAAATCACACAAAGACACTACAGAAAAAGAACATTACAGGAGAATGCCTCTGATGAATGTAGATGCAAAAATTCCCCCCCAAAATATTAGCAAATTGTATTCAGTAATAAAAAATACACACCACAGTCAAGTGGGGTTTATTCCAGGGACACAAGGATGGTTCAATATTTGCAGACCAATCAGTGGTCTACCACATTAACAAAAGGAAGGATAAAAATCACATGATCATCTCAACAGATGCAGGAAAAGCATTTGAAGAAATTCAACATCCATTCATGATGTAAACGCTCATCAAAGTGGGCATAGAGGGAACATATCTCAACACAATAAAGACCCATTTATGACAAACTCACAGCTAACATCATACTCAACAGTGAAAAGCTAAAAGTCTTTCCTCTAAAATAAGGAATGAGACAAGGATGCCCACTCTCGCCACTTCTATTTAAAATAATACTGGAAGTCCTAACCACAGCAGTCAGAGAAGAAAAAGAAATAAAAGGCATCAAATTGGAAGAGAGGGAGTAAAATTGTCACTATTTGCAGATGACATGATACTACACATAGAAAACCCTAAAGTCTCCACCAAAAAACTACTAGAACTAGTAAATGAAAGTTGCAGGATGCAAGATTTATACACAGAAATCTGTCTATACACTAATAAACTATCAAAAAGAGAAAGCAAGAAAAAAAAAGAGAAAGCAAGAAAACAATCTGTTTAAAATCACACCAAAAAGAATAAAATACCTAGGAATAAACTTGACAAAGGAGATGGAAGACCTACACTCTGAAAACTATACAACATTGATGAAGGAAATTGAAAACGATACAAAGAAATGGAAAGATATCCTGTGTTTTTGGATTGGGAGAATTAATATTGTTAAAATGTTCAGACTACCCAAAGCAATCTACAGGTTCAGTGCAATCTCTATCAAAATACCCATGACATTTTTCACAGAACTGGAACAAGTAATTCTAAAATTTATATGGAACCACAAGAAACCCTGAATTGCCAAAGCAATCTTGAGAAAAAAAGAACAAAGCTGGAGGTATCACACCCCCGGACTTCAGATTAGACTACAAAGCTGTGGTTATCTCATTTCTTTTCTTGCAGTGCTTCTGCTGCTTTTTTCTCTTAAGCAGCAGCAGCAGAATAAAGAGAAAAGTAGTCCGTTTGAGAGTATAAAAGCCCTTGAGATGGTTTTACTTTAAACCTAAGAGATTTCTTGTCATTTTACCTCTAAAATTTGATTTTCTTTTTCTAAGATGTTATTTCTGAAGCCTCCCTTTTTGCTTTTGAAATGAACCTATATTTAGCGACTGTTCTTAGCAGTGTCTTTTTTTAAAAAAAAAAATCAGATGTATTGTTTTATGCCTATATGCCATCTAGGGAGACAGATGGTATAATAGGAGGAGAAATGGGCAGTTCATAAGACTAGAACCACCTCTCACCACTTTCATTCATCTCTTTAATAGTCATTGAATATTGTTTATGTATCAGGCATTTACTAGAAGTGTGTGTTTAAAACAGACCTTATTTCTTAGAAATGTTATTTTCATAAATTTTCTTATCATATTTCTGTTAAGATCTAGTTTCTAATCAAATATTTTGACTAATTAATGATCAAAATCATAAAATAATACAGTACAATCAAATATAGGCATTCTTAAAACTGAAAATGCTTTTCCTTAAGGATTGGAGATTACTATATATTGTCAGTGAAAGTCAAAAGTAAAATTATGAGCCAGTGAGAAGGTGTTAAATGTAGAAGTGAGATATTTAAATTTTATGTACACTTTAATACAACTTTTTAAAACAACAAACTTTTATCAAAGCTAGAGCATATGCAGAATACTTAAAGTCTATGGTAATATTTATGCAGATGCAGGAAATGTACCTTTATTAAGCAGTCTCTCTCATATAATTGTATTTTATTAATGACCTGAATTATGGAATAACATATGATAAATATCATAAAATATTTGGAACACATCATTAGTAGACATTCACCTCACATGTATTTTCTAAAGTATTCTTACCCTCAAGACTTCTTTTGACCACTCAACCATTTGTACCAAAGATAAGTGCTTTCTGGTAAGATAGTACACTCATCTCTAAATCCATTACTAATAGAGACACCTATATTTTTCCTTCATGACTCTTACATAGGTATTTTCCTCCTCTGAATCTTAGATTCACTTGCTTGGTCTTTACATTTTCCACATGAGAGCATTGACTGTGCATTTCTAGTTTTCCAAAGAGTAACTGAAAAATAATCTAGCATAATTTATATTAAAAAGTATTTTTAACTTAAATAATTCCTGGATTTTTTTCTTTTCTATCTCTGTTTAACACTAAAAGCTATTCTGATAGGAAATTAGAGTTAAAATGTTTTCAACTCTGATTTTATTATATCAGTAACCACATGACCAGCTTGAAGAACAAAGATAAAGAAATCACTAGGTTATTTAAATTTTTAACCTTGTTTGTCTTTGTGTGTGTACATGTGTGTAACTTTAAGACACTGTTATTGCCACTCAGATATAAATTGTAAATGGAGGGCCTTTTGAATGGGTACTCTTATTCATTTACAGATGAGGCAACTGAGGTCTGAAAGAGATTGTTACTGGCCCAAAGATCCTAAGAACTCAGGCTATATTTTCCCAGTGTTGTTTAACAAAAATGTTCTTTAAAGTAATTTTGTAGTGTGCTTTTTATTAATGTGCACCACACAATAAATACTTTACTCTTCTTTTATACCAATTGAAGCTTCTTTAGTGCTATTATTACCTTATACACACACGCACCCATATACCACATCTGCTACATTTATAGCTCTTTATCTGCTTTTCTTTTGAAAAAAATCTTCTATTTATCAGAACCAAGTCAAGCTTTATACTTAGTTCACAAAACTATGCAGCAAGGTTTTATTATTGAAGCAATGACATATAGCAACAATAGTAGCCCAATACTGTGTTATAAATGTGGCACATGTTCATCAAGACAGAGGTTTGGTGATTGCAGTGTAGACTCCAATCAGTCTCTTTGGAAACTCATAGAAAGATCTGTCTGACCCTGTTGTGCAATATTCCTGTAACTGTGTCTGACTTCACTAAGATGTTTTCACTTAGGCAGGATGTCCAAATTTGAGGAATATAACTGAAACATTGGAAATACTGTAAAAACAGTTGATAAAGCTATAAGAAAGGAAAATGGGTCAAAGCCACTTTAAGATTTTAATCAGCTATATAACAATTTATCTAGTTCAAATTAGGTATGCTGAAAAGGCTGCTAACATTAGAGTTAAAGACTTAATAGTCTTTAACAATAAGTTAAAGACAATTAACGTACTTTTCAGATAACTTACTTTTGATTCATAGTCTGGAAAATAAATCTTGACAACTTGATGTGACATCAGAATATAATTAGAAAATAAAAGAATTAAGCATAATTATTTATAACTAATAAAATTTTATTTTTCCTTTCTTTTTTTTATTACTTTAATGACCACCATTTTATACCCATTAGCAAATAAAATCTTTTCAGGATCTCCCTTTCCATTCTTACCTTTATTGTGCTTGGATTCCTTCCTCCTTATACTTTTAAATTATATGCTTGTGCAAGAACAAAAATTTTTTAATGTCTAAAATAGCGTCTAAATGAGGTATTAGCATCTTGGAGAAAGGCTTATTCTCTGGCGACCTGCCAAGTATCCTGCTAAATTATTGCCAAGCAAATATTTAATATGATTCTCAGCCAATGAGTGGCACCCACCTTTATCTTTTCTGGGGGTTTGGTATAGAAGGTAGTCAACATTTTAAACTCTAGGAGTCTCAGAAAGGCACCTAGGTCAGCAGAATTAAATTTGTAGCTACTGCTTAAATTGTTGAAAAGCTAAATATTCAGGAACATTTTGGGCGACTATAAACTTGAATGAATGAATAATTAAACCAGTAAATCTAAAGCTTTAATTTTAATAAGGACAATTTTAATCATTAACATTTAACTGTGTCCTTTAAGAAACTGATACTGAAGGAACAAAAAAATTAATGATCACTTTCTTTTCTTTTCAGTATGTATCATTTTGAAGGATTATTCTTATATCTGTTTTCCGAAAATTATGAAATAAGATATGTGAAAATCCAAATAAATTGTTTTAGCAGTAAGAAATTATTGCTGTTTTGGAAATATAGTAGTCTCAATACCTTTAAAAAGTTCCTTTTGTTTAATAAATATGTGGAATAGACTTGTAAAATTTTATTTGCTCTCAACATGCTGAAAACATACTTTATCCTATGAATAGGCATGAATATTGGAATCAGAGACTTAACAAAGGCTTTGGTTATTAATGAGTAAACCACAAAAATGTTATAGAGGTTTGAATCATGTGCTCCCTCCAAAGTGAAAAAGATACTATGACTCAACTATAATCTCTATGATCATCCTTTCTCTCTACAAAAATCCCATTTTTCTCTCCTTCTAATAGTACCCTGCACAGCAGGCGATAACCTTTCTCTGGCTCCCTTCCCATACTATGACCTATCTCTGTAAAATTACTTACCAAACCTTCAGAAGTCCCTTAATTTTTTTTTCACTACATAATTTATTATGATGAGATTTTTCAGAATAGGAGACCCATTATGTTCAGAGGTTTATGATTTAAAATTTTGAGTATTTGAGTGCACTGTATCCCCTCCTGTTTTCAGTATACTGAGAGGTATGAAGCCACTTAACAATGGCAGAGGAAGTGAGATTGGAGGGTTTGAGGCTACATGTTCTTAATATAGACTCTATGTATTTAAAACCCTTCCAGACCAATTAAAGTTGAGTGGAAATAATACTGTGTTACCAGATGAATAGGGAGCAGAGGATCTTGAAAATATTTTCCACATAGCAGTCTCCCTAGTAGATATGAATATAGGTTGATAAGATAATCTTGATTAAACTACAAGTGCCCCTTTGGAGGAGCAAAGTTATCATTAATTCTCATTTTAGTTTGTATTGCTTTAACCATTAAGGATAACAGTATGCTTTAATCCAATAACACATTGGACCAAAGGGCAGTTAAATTGGGAGTTGTTTTAGAAGGTTAAGGTGAGAGATCTTCCTCTCTCTTATTTGAGAGGCTTATCTCTATGAGGTGGAAGACTTTTTAGATACAGAAGGAATGAGGAACCGTAAAATGGGGGGGGACATTTGGGAAAGAAAGTAGAATGGTTGACATAGACTTCGCAGTTTTGTTCAGAGTCCTGGTAGTGTCTCCCTGAAAATCACCTTTCTCTTTGTCAGATACAATCTGTAGAATCTCAGATGCCATCCCAGACCTACTGAATTAGAATATTCATTTTTACAAGATCCACAGGTGATTCACATGCATATTAAAGTTTGACAAGCACTGCTCTAAGTGACTGATATCTGAGTTAAGCAAGCATGGTTAGTTTAGAAAGGAGCCCTTCCACTCTCCCTGTCCCACTCTGCCCCCCAACCCCTTTAAGTTGATCTTCCCAGTTCAGGCTACTCTAGACTCTTGTTTTTCTAGCTCAGTGTTATATATCCTTAGTACTTCCCTGTTGAGACATGGAGAGAAAGAAGAAAAGATGTGTTAAGGAATATACCACCTAAAAGAGGTTGATGAAATAAGTCAAATTTTCCTCTCATATGACCCTTATCACCTAGCTATGATTTATCAGATGGTAGAAAAGTTTCTTAGGTACAGCCTTTCAGAAGATATTCCTTATAAATTCAGAGAGCCTCTCATGTAAGGGAGTGAGATTAATAGATCCTGGGGCACTCTGGAGTAGAGCTTTTGCATGGTAGTAGTATTATCACAGTACCTAATACAAGGGCTGATAGCTACCAGCCAGATGACCAATTCTTCCGTTGCTCTTAATTGTTCTGCTTTTCTGGCTGATATGAGGAAAGAAGCAGACTTCCAATATCTCATGAGTAAAGTTCAAGCACCATCTAATTCTAATGGTATATTTGGCCCCAAAGAGGCTACCTCCCTCCATCTTAAAAGTAAAAATGATGGCTATTTCCATGATCATACCACAATTTTAAAATTTATGACCCTCTGCCTACCTTTTAATGTCATTGTACTGTGTGTTGTAAATAAATCCATTAACAGTGTTCATTGTTGAGAACTGTGGACTTGGTAGGTCAGGGCTAGCTAAGTTATATTTTTGCTACTAGAATATTAGTGAGAATAAAACAAGGAAAAAAGTAATTTCCCATATTGTTTCCTGTACTTTTCCCCTGTACTTTCTAAAAATAATTCCTGAGACTTTTCTTCTTTAAAACTATCTAAAAATGAGTCTTAAAAGTAAGTTCAAAAAACATTTTTGGAACTAACAAAACAGTATTTTACCCCTTCACTTCCTTCATTTGCCCATTTCCATGTCTGTTTCCTTAATAAATCAAGAGAACATGTGTGTCATTTGCGGCAAACACCAAGCATTCACACAATTTCCAATGAAATCTTTACAGTATTTGTGGCTGTGTGGTTACTAGTAATCATTGCAGATGCTTATAAGTATTTGGTAAACTGGCTTCTTGGTCACTTGGCCCAAGTTTATTAGCTGTTGCTAACAAGATCTATTCTACAGATCTCCTGAGAATAGAAGCTGTGCCTTCTTTTTGTCACCTTTTTCCTTTTTTATCACTCTTTCTGCTCCCAGTAATGACGAGCTACACAAAGAGGAAGGTTGGTAGTGCTATCTCAATACCACATACATTTACGTTAAGGAGTGCCTCAAATTGATTTGCAAGAATCTAAGGAATCTCCGTCATTCCTCATGTCAGCTCCAGGAAGAGGGTGCTTAAAATCAGTGCCAGTTCAGGGTATCATCCCTACCAAAGATATAACTCAGTTATATCTGAGTATAGTTTCCCAGTATAGTGGGAAACTTTAAGTCAAGTTAAAAGATCTTAGAGTAGTGTTTCTTATCCAAGCTCTTTTGTATTTATGCTTTGAGCATGCAGAAAAGTATACAGTTCAAATAGATAACTACAGACCAATAGAATAGAACTGGAAGTCAGAAATAAACTCATACATCCATGGCCAATTATTAGTAACAAAGGTGCTAAGACCACTCAGTGGGGGAAAGAATAGTTTCTTTAACAAATGGTGCTGAGACAATTAGATATCCATATACAAAAGCATGAAGTTGGGCTTCCACTTCACATCACATACAAAAATTAACTCAAAATGGATCAGCTATCTAAATGTAGGCACTAAAACTATAAATCTCCTAGAAGAAAACACAGGGGTAAATCTTTATGACCTTGGATTTTGCAGTGGATTCTTATATACGACACTGAAAGCACAGTCAACAAAAGAAAAAATGGATAAATTGGACTTCAAAATTAAAAACTTTTCATTTATCAAAAGACATTAACAAAGTGAAAAGTCAGCCTACAGAATGGGAGAAAACATTTACAAACTATACATCTGATAAGGGTCTAGTATTTAAAGCAAAAAAGTAATAACCAAATTTTAAAATGGGCGAAGGATTTGAATAGACATTTCTCCAAAGAAGATTTACAAATGACCGACAAGCACATGAATGGATGCTTAACATCATTATTCATTAGAGAAATGCAAATTAAAACAGTAAGATACCACTTCATAACCACTGGGATGGCTGTAATCAAAAAAGTGAAAAATAAACAGTGATGGCAAAGATAGGAAGAAATTAGAACCCTTCTACATTGCTGGTAGGAATATATAATGGTGCAGCTTCTCTGGAAGACAGTTTGATAGTTCTCAAAAAGTTGAACATAGAATTACCATATGATCCAGCAATTCTCCTCCTAAGTATATATTCAGAAGAATTGATACAGGTACTGAAATACTTGTACACAAATATTGATAGCACTATTCACAGTAGCCAAAGGGTGAAAACAACCCAAATGTTCATCAGTAGATGAATAGAAAAATAACATGTGAATATTACTCATCCATAAATAGAAATGAAGTACTGATAAATGCTACAATATGGGTGACCTTGTGAACATATTAACGTGCTACATAAAAGAATCTAGACAAGAAAGGTCACATATTGTATGATTCCATTTATATGAAAATATCCAAAATAGGTAAATCTACTGAAACAGAAAACAGATTGCTGGGGCTAGGGAAAGGGGAGAATGGGGAATGACTGCTTCATGGTTACTGGGTTTTCTTTTGAGGTGATGAAAATGTTTTGGAACTAGACAGGGTGTTTTCACAACATTTTGAATGTACTAGATGCCACTGAATTGTGCACTTTAAAATAGTTAATTTTATAGACAACTAATGAGAACCTACTGTATAGCACAGGAAACTCTACTCAGTGCTCTGTGGTGACCTAAATGGGAAGGAAATCCAAAAAAGAAGGGATATGTGTATATGTATAGCTGATTCACTTTGCTGTACAGCAGAAACTAACACAACATTGTAAAGCAACTATACTCCAATAAGAATTAATTAAAAAAATAAAATGAAAAAAAATAGTTAATTTTATCTTATGTGAATTTCACCTCAATTTTTTTAAAAAAGGATAACTAGTTACACTAGTACACAGGGATAATGCTGTTCATATCAGCATCTTCAAATACAGTGTATTTTGAAATATGTTTGCTGTGAAGCCAGAGTACTTATTCTGGAACTATTTAAAGGAAGTTCTCGAAAAACTAGGTGCACTATTATTTTACCTTGTTGGATGAAGTGGTGTTTGTTTCTATTCTTTCCCTTTTACAGAAAAGCTAACAGTGTTTGGAATTCCAGATTGAGAGAATTTCTTTCTTTATGGCTGAAATTTGCATAATGATTTTTGATGGGGAAAAATAAAAAATATTAGAAGACAACATGATAGAAGAAAAACATTAAAATTGTTGTAAATGATTGCCGAAGAGCATAATCTTCACAGTGTTGAGGGATCCAGTGCTTAACAGAGTATGTAATTTGTCAGCATTGAAAGTGTGCTAATCATCTGCCCAACAAAAAAGATGAACAAAGGGATTAAAAGAGCTTTAGTCTCTAGTGCTCCTTTTCAATGAAAGACGAGTAGATTTAATGTTCATTTGCCACATATGGTTTCATTAATAGCACTTCGGCTTTTCTTTGCCCCATTTGAGGCTTTACACTTCGGTAAATCCAGCCTCCAGTCAGACTTGCCAGAGTTTCTGTATGTACTTACTGTTTATTCAAAGGTTATGTTTCAACACGTTCTAAACCATATTAAAAATGCTTTATTCATAAATTAGCTTACTTCATGTTTAAAGTCAATAAATGATATGCAGTTATTGTGTTTGATAAGAAAACACATGGATATCAAAATAAGAATCTTAAGTATCTGTCTCTAATGACAATGAAGTGCAGATAGAGGTAGACTTAACTTCAAATGAGAACACACTGCTTCCTTTAGGTTAGCCCTTTTCGTGCTGTTTCTGTCCTCATTTAAGAAGACCTGGGACTCCTACCTGTTCTCTTGCCCTCTGGATTAGAAGTTTTCACCTGACTCCTTCGTTATGATCCATCAGTCTCCTCTGTTAGTCCCATGACCAGTGACCATAAAACATCTGAAAATATAAAATATTTTGTGAAACCTTTTGTTTTAGTTTATCTTTTAAATTAAATCTCTGCTGATATTAATTTAAGAATGATTACAGAATGACAGAGATACAGCTACCAGAGAGTGGGTAATAGAGTGGCTGGAAACATAGAGCATCAGAATGAGTCAGAGGAACAAAATATTGATGATTCCTGGTCCACTTCTTTTTCTTATTCTTCTGTGAATCATTACCATATTATACCATGGCCTTTTTCTAGCAACAGACTCTCTTTGGGCATCCAGCCACCACATGATACTATTCCTGAAGGTTCTATTCTTATTCTCCTTCCTTGGCAGAAACACCCCAGGGAGGGAGCCAACTTGAGTTCCCCTTTCCCAATTACCTTCTAACTATTTCTCCTATCCCATATTCCCAGTTATTCCCCTCAAGGCTTTTCTCTAATAAGTCCAGATGGACCCAACCTCCTTATACTTTTACTTTTAAGTTATATTTGTCTTTCTATATCTTTAATGAGCTCTGCTTCACATTTGCTTGTGTTTAAAAATGATGGGGAGAATGCAAAGAATGACTTCCCTGTGCAACTTTATTTCTAGAGGGAATACCATTGTGAATACTATACACCAGTACAGACTCGTAATTCATTGTGCCCATGATATCCGCTTTCCATTAGTATTTTGTAGGGCTGGCACTGAACTTATTTTTCTCACCTGTGCTGTTCTAGTAGTCTTGTGAGACATTTCAGTCGGTCTTCAAGATAGTGAATCCTTGTTAAATATAGTTGGATTGGAAGTCATATCTGATAAAATATTCTATCACTTTATTATTATTTTAAAATATTTATTTATTCATTTTTGGCTGCATTGGGTCTTTGTTGCTATGCGCAGGCTTTCTCTAGTTGCGGCACGCAGGCTTCTCATTGCGATGGCTTCTCTTTGTTGTGGAGCACGGGCTCTAGGCATGTGGGCTTCAGTAGTTGTGGCACGCGGGCTTAGTAGTTGTGGCTCATGGACTCTAGAGCGCAGGTTCAGTAGCTGTGGCACACGGGCTTAGTTGCTCTGCAGCATGTGGGAACTTCCTGGATCAGGGCTCGAAGCCATGTCCCCTGCGTTGGCAGGTGGATTCTTAACCATTGCGCCACCAGGGAAGTCCCTATCACTTTAGATATTTGAAAAATCTCATTACATTGTGATGAATGACTTAATAAATAAAAAGAAGTCAGAATTTCTGTTATTTAACCATAAAATCTTTTTATGTTAGAGACATTTTTCCTTTTGCCTCTTTCCCTTTTAGGTTCTAACCTCAGAATTTATTCTGCTGGCATCCTCAGGCATCGTCTGCATCCCCTGATCAGACCGTATACAGTCACCTTATAATGCAGAAGTGTTGCTGGCCCAGTGCCAACCGAAATTATACCTTAAAACAAAATAACAACCTGCTTGCTTACCTACCCTCTAAAGCTGGTATCTCATATTTTCTCTGCAGCTGGACTGAGGATTTAATGAGTTGGGAAAGAATGGAAAGGATTGATAGGAAGACTGTGGTGCAAGTGTAGGATGGTGTAAGCTGCCTGCATGGATAAGCTCCGTCAAGAGCTGGCTAGGAAAGCAGTGGGAAAGTACCAAAAAGGACAGTATTGTCAGAAGGTGGAATTGGGACTTATAAAAGAGTAAAAAGGAGTTCATCACCCATTTCCTTAGTTCACAACTCAGGGGATCAGTTATTAACTTTAAATTATCAAATAAGTCTGATTTGTGTTACCTATTCTGTGAATCCTCTCTAGTCATAGTTTAAGATAAGGAATGCAGCTTTAGTTTAGTATGTCACTCACTTCTCTGTCAACTCAAGTGAGGTGGGTATTCAACCCTAACTTCTTTAGAGTCTTAAGTAGTCATATATATATATTTTTATTCATTCTAATTTAAGATTATAAAAGTCTTAAAAATGTGGTTTTATGTTTCTAAATCTACTACATTTAAATCAATGTATAAGTTCAAGGGCATTGGAATCAGTATACTTTATGGTTCTTTTTTCATCTCAGCATGAATAACTTCAAATTCAGTGAAGTGTTGTTTGGCTTTTCTTACCCAAATGGTATACTTATCTGATTCACTCCACTAGTTGCCTATTTTCCCTTTCAGAAATGTCTGTTCTCTCACCAGGAGACTAAAACATTGTGCAGATGTACAGTTGGATACAATGATGCCAATGTAATATATGCACTGTTCAATAATTTATTTTGTATCTGGAGTGATGCATCTGTTTCCTTCTTGTGGGAGGGGATTTGAGCTTCATTTCAATGTCATTTTAGGTACTGGTCCAATTTTTCCATCCAGTTAACCAAAAATGAAAATTTCCATCTGTTCAATTGCCATTCAGAGGAATGTTTTATCTCTGAAGCACATTATGACAACTAAAATTGACAGCATAATCTGTTTGACTTTTTTCTCTTTTATTCCCTCTTCAGATTCTCTTGAGCTTTAACAAGAGAGTATTCTTTTTTATAGCTTCCTAAGATTATAGGACTTACTCTTTCTTCTCTCTAGTAACTGTAGACCAGTAGAGTATGAATGGCTGTCCACCATTCACTGCTTTATTATGTATTTTTTTCTGTCCATTTCTGATCCTACAGTAAACATACTTGTTATCATGCTATTAACAGAACAATGCAAACATAGCATTCTCTTTCTATAAGAGTAAATGTCTGGCATCCCATTGAACACAGACTCTTTCCAGTTGATGTTTGGAAGATACCATTACAGGCTGATTTTTATTGATCATTCTGTACTTTAGGAAATTGGCTAAGGAGGCCTTTGTAATATACTGTCTGTAAAGTTTTTAACTCTTTACTTAAAGAACTAAGAATATTGCCTCAAATAAGTTTTATTGCTAAAATGGCAGAAAGATTTCTTTCTGTTATTAATATTTCAATTTAAATTAGCCCCCTTACAAAAAACCCTTTCTACTTATGGACCAGGTAAAAATTTTAGGTGCAGTGAATTAAACAAGGTCCTGTCTCGCAAATGAAAGGTTATATCCTTGAAGCAGCATGATCAGGTTACAATAATTTTTGTAACAATGTAAAATAGGCATAGCAATACCCTAAAACTTCAGCTCTGCTAAGCCCCAGAAAAAAATTATTCTAGATAGCTGGGTTTCTTCATAGTGTCTGTGTTGATAATAAACATCTCTGGCACCCTGTACCCTTTCTTGTCTTCTTGAAGATATTATATGATGGTTTATATTATAGTAATGACCACCACTTACTTTTCTATCCTGTAAAATATTTGTGCCCTCATAGCTCTTTTGAGGTATATTGGGTAGTTTTCGTCTATGTTGTTTATCCTTCATGCCTGTGTTTACTGAGTTTTTCTGTTCTTACTGTTTTTTATTTTTTTCTCTTTTCCCATGCTGTTGGCTTACACATATCCCTTTTACCTTCCTATATCTATGTACCTTCCTATAGCAAACATGATCTCCTGTGGATCAAATCAAATGAGTAAGTTAGAGTACTATATACCAATGATATATTATGCTACTGAATGTAAAGAATAATACTTTAAAACTGAAATTGATGGGTTCTTATTGTACAAAATCTTTTATATAATGGATAACCAACTGTAGACTACTCAATATATGGAGTATTTCAAAAGCTGTGATTGTGAAATCAAGTGGAATATCACATAAGGGAGTAAAAGAGCATTCTTGAGAGTGTTAAACATCAGAACTAAAAGATTTCATATCTTAGATGTTTTTTAGCTATAATAATATGAAAATTTATATATGCTTTTGTGTATTTATGGGAGGCCGAGTAAATTTAGATCTAGTATTTGAGTTCCTTGGGATCTCGTGATCCTAGAAATTCTCCTATTAAACTGTTATTGGTGTCTCAGCTTCACTGGGAATGCTTTAATTTGTCACAGTCTACCCTATGGACAGTTTTCTTGCAGAAATGTAACTAGTTGGCATTTAAGACATAGTCACATCATTTGAAGGATTATAATTTCTTGTAATTTTAGGACTAGATGTTCATTCTTTTTTTTAATTTTTAAATTTTATTTTATTTAATTTTTTATACAGCAGGTTCTTATTAGTTATCCATTTTATACATATTAGTGTATACAGGTCAATCCCAATCTCCCAGTTCATCACCCCCCCCACCCCCCTGCCACATTCCCCCTTGGTGTCCATACGTTTGTTCTCTACATCTGTGTCTCAATTTCTGCGCTGCAAACCAGTTCATCTGTACCATTTTTCTAGGTTCCACATATATGCGTTAATATATGATATTTGTTTTTCTTTTTCTCACTTACTTCACTCTTCATGGCAGTCTCTTGATGCATCCACATCTCTACAAATGACCAAATTTCATTCCTTTTTATGCCTAAGTAATATTCCATTGTATATATGTACCACATCTTTTTTTTTTGTTTTTTTTTTTTTGTGGTATGCGGGCCTCTCACTGTTGTGGCCTCTCCCGTTGCGGAGCACAGGCTCCGGATGCACAGGCTCAGCGGCCATGGCTCACGGGCCCAGCCACTCCACGGCATGCGGGATCCTCCTGGACCGGGGCACGAACCCGTGTCCCCTGCATCGGCAGGCAGACTCTCAACCACTGCGCCACCAGGGAAGCCCTACCACATCTTCTTTATCCATTCACCTGTCAGTGGGCATTTAGGTTGCTTCCATGACCTGGCTATTGTAAATAGTGCTGCAGTGAACATTGGGGTGCATGTGTCTTTTTGAATTATGGTTTTCTCTGGGTATATGCCCAGTAGTGGGATTGCCGGGTCATACATTAATTCTATTTATACTTTTTTAAGGAACGTCCATACTGTTCTCCATAGGGGCTGTATCAATTTACAGTCCCACAACAGTGCAAGAGGGTTCCCTTTCCTCCACCCTCTCCAGCATTTGTTGTTTGTAGGTTTTCTGATGATGCCCATTCTAACTGGTGTGAGGTGATACCTCATTGTAGTTTTGATTTGTATTTCTCTAATAATTAGTGATGGTGAGTAGCTTTTCATGTGCTTCTTGGTCATCTGTATGTCTTCTTTGGAGAAATGTCTGTTTAGGTCTTCTGCCCATTTTTGGATTGGGTTGTTTGTTTTTTTATTTATTTTTTTGAATTTTATTTTATTTATGTTTTTATACAGCAGGTTCTTATTAGTTATCCATTTTATACATATTAGTTTATATATGTCAATCCCAATCTCCCAATTCATCACACAACCACCACCCACCCCCCGCTGCTTTCACCCCTTGGTGTCCATACGTTTGTTCCCTACATCTGTGTCTCAAATTCTGCCCTGCAAACTGGTTTGTCTGTACCATTTTTCTGGGTTTCACATATATGTGGTAATATACGATATTTGTTTTTCTCTTTCTGACTTACTTCACTCTGTATGACAGTCTCTAGATCCATCCACGTCTCTACAAATGACCCATTTCGTTCCGTTTTGTGACTGAGTAATGTTCTATTGTACATATGTACCACATCTTCTTTATCCATTCGTCTGTCGATGGGCATTTAGGTTGCTTCCATGACCTGGCTATTGTAAATAGTGCTGCAATGAACACTGGGGTGCATGTGTCTTTTTGAATTATGATTTTCTCTGGGTATATGCCCAGTAGTGGGATTGCCGGGTCATACATTAATTCTATTTATACTTTTTTAAGGAACGTCCATACTGTTCTCCATAGGGGCTGTATCAATTTACAGTCCCACAACAGTGCAAGAGGGTTCCCTTTCCTCCACCCTCTCCAGCATTTGTTGTTTGTAGATTTTCTGATGATGCCCATTCTAACTGGTTTGAGGTGATACCTCACTGTAGTTTTGATTTGCATTTCTCTAATAATTAGTGATGTTGAGCATCTTTTCAGGTGCTTCTTGGCCATCTATATGTCTTTGGAGAAATGTCTATTTAGGTCTTCTGCCCGTTCTTGGATTGGGTTTTTTTTTTTTTTTTTAATATTGAGCTGCATGAGCTGTTTATATATTTAGGAGAATAATCCTTTGTCCGTTGATTCGTTTGCATATATTTTCTCCCATTCTGAAGGTTGTCTTTTCGTCCTGTTTGTAGTTTCCTTTGCTTTGCAAAAGCTTTTAAGTTTCATTAGGTCCCATTTGTTTATTTTTGTTTTTATTTCTATTACTGTAGGAGGTGGATCAAAAAAGATCTTGCTGTGAGTTATGTCAAAGAGTGTTTTTCCTGTGTTTTCCTCTAAGAGTTTTGTAGTGTTTGGTCTTACATCTAAGTCTTTAATCCATTTGGAGTTTATTTTTATGTATGGTGTTAGGTAGTGTTCTAATTTCATTCTTTTAAATGTAGCTGTCCAGTTTTCCCAGCACTACTTATTGAAGAGACTGTCTTTTCTCCATTCTATATCCGTACCTCCTTTGTCATAGATTAGTTGACCATAGGTGCATGGGTTTATCTCTGGGCTTTCTATCCAGTTGCATTGATCTATATTTCTGGTTTTATGCCAGTACCATACTGTCTTGATTACTGTAGCTTTGTAGTATAATCTGAAGTCAGGGAGTCCGATTCCTCCAGCTCCATGTTTTTCTGTCAAGACTGCTTTGGCTATTCGAGGTCTTTTGTGTCTCCATACAAATTTTAAGTTTTTTTGTTCTAGTTCTGTAAAAAATGCATTGGTAATTTGATAGGGATTGCATTGAATCTGTAGATTGCTTTGAGTAGTATAGTCATTTTCACAATATTGATTCTTCCAATCCAAGAACATGGTATGTCTCTCCATCTGTTTGTATCATCTTTCTTTTCTTTCATCAGTGTCTTATAATTTTCTGCATACAGGTCTTTTGTCTCCCTTGGTAAGTTTCTTCCTAGGTATTTTATTATTTTTGTTGCAATGGCAAATGGGAGTGTTTCCTTAATTTCTCTTTCATATTTTTCATCATTAGTGTATAGAAATCCAAGAGGTTTCTATGCGTTAATTTTGTATCATGCAATGTTACCAAATTCATTGATTAGCTCTAGTAGTTTTCTGGTGGCATCTTTAGGATTTTCTATGTATAGTATCATGTCATCTGCAAACAGTGACAGTTTTACAGGAATACTTCAATTTGTATTTCTTTTATTTCTTTTTCTTCTCTGATTCCTGTGGCTAGGACCTCCAAAACTGTGTTGAATAATAGTGGTGAGAGTGGACATCCTTGTCTTGTTCCTGATCTTAGAGGAAATGCTTTTAGTTTTTCACCACTGAGAATGATGTTTGCTGTGGGTTTGTCATATATGGCCTTTATTATGTTGAGGTAGGTTCCCTTGGTGCCCACTTTCTGGAGAGTTTTATCATAAATGTGTGTTGAATTTTGTCAAAAGCTTTTTCTGCATCTTTTGAGATGATCGTATGGGTTTTTTTCTTCAATTTGTTAATATCGTGTATCACACTGATTTGCATATATTGAAGAATCCTTGCATCCCTGGGATAAATCCCACTTGATCATGGTGTATGATCCTTTTAATGTGTTGTTGGATTCTGTTTGCTAGTTTTTTGTTGAGGATTTTTGCATCTATGTTCATCAGTGATATTGGTCTGTAGTTTTCTTTCTTTGTGACATCTTTGTCTGGTTTTGGTATCAGGGTGATGGTGGCCTCGTAGAATAAGTTTGGGAGTCTTCCTTCCTCTGCTTTATTTTGAAAGAGTTTGAGAAGGATAAGTGTTAGTTTTTCTCTAAATGTTTGATAGAATTCGGCTGTGAAGCCATCTGGTCCTGGGCTTTTGTTTGGTGGAAGATTTTTAATCGCAGTCTCAATTTCAGTGCTTGTGATCAGTCTGTTTATATTTTCTCTCTCTTCCTGGTGCAGTCTCGGAAGGTTGTGCTTTTCTAAGAATTTGTGCATTTCTTCCAGGTTGTCCATTTTATTGGCATATAGTTGCTTGTAGTAATCTCTCATGATCCTTTGTGTTTCTGCACTGCCAGTTGTTACTTCTCCCTTTTCATATCTAATTCTATTGAGTTGAGTCTTCAACCTTTTTTTCCTGATGAGTCTGGCTAATAGTTTATCACTTTTGTTTATCTTCTCAAAGAACCAGCTTTTAGTTTTATTGATCTTTGCTGTTGTTTTCTTTGTTTCTATTTCATTTATTTCTGCTCTGATCTTTATGATTTCTTTCCTTCTGCTAACTTTGGGTTTTGTTTGTTCTTTCTCTAGTTCCTTTAGGTGTAAGGTTAGATTGTTTATTTGAGACTTTTCTGTTTCTTGAGGTAGGCTTGTATTGCTATAAACTTCCCTCTTAGAACTGCTTTTGCTTCATCCCGTAGGTTTTGGATCGTCATGTTTTCATTATCATTTGTCTCTAGGTATTTTTTGATTTCCTCTTTGATTTCTTCAGTGATCTTGGTTATTTAGTAATGTATTGTTTAGCCTCCATGTGTTTTTGTTTTTTACATTTTTCCCCCTGTAATTGATTTCTAGTCTCATAGCATTGTGGTCAGAAAAGATGCTTGATATGATTTCAATTTTCTTAAATTTTCTGAGGCTTGATTTGTGACCCAAGATGTGATCTATCCTGGAGAATGTTCCTTGCGCACTTGAGAAGAAAGTGTAATCTGTTTGGGGATGGAATGTCCTATAAATATCAATTAAATATATCTGGTGTATTGTGTCATTTAAAGCTTTTGTTTCCGTATTAATTTTCTGTTTGGATGATCTGTCCATTGGTGAAAGTGGGGTGTTAAAGTCCCCCACTATTATTGTTACTGTGGACTTCCACTTTTATAGCTGTTAACAGTTGCCTTATGTATTGAGGTGCTCCTGTGTTGGGTGCATATATATTTATAATTGTTATATCTTCTTCTTGGATTGATCTGTTGATCATTATGTGTGTCCTTCCTTGTCTCTTGTAACAGTCTTCATTTTAAAGTCTATTTTAACTGATATGAGTATTGGTACTCCAGCTTTCTTTGATTTCCATTTGCATGGAATATCTTTTGCCATCCCCTCACTTTCAGTCTGTATGTGTCCGTAGGTCTGAAGTGGGTCTCTTGTAGACAGCATGTATATGGGTCTTGTTTTTGTATCCATTCAGCAAGCCTGTGTCTTTTGGTTGGAGCATTTAATCCATTCACGTTTAAGGTAATTATCGATATGTATGTTCCTCTTACCATTTTCTTAATTGTTTTTGTAGGTCCTTTTCTTCTCTTGTTTTTTCCACTTAGAGAAGTTCCTTTAGCATTTGTTGTAGAGGTGGTTTGGTGATGCTGAATTCTCTTAGCTTTTGCTTGTCTGTAAAGGTTTTAATTTCTCCACTGAATCTGAATGAGATCCGTGCCGGGTAGAGTAATCTTGGTTGTAGGTTCTTCCCTTTCATCACTTTAAATATGTCATGCCACTCCCTTCTGGCTTGTAGAGTTCCTGCTGAGAAATCAGCTGTTAACCTTATGGGAGTTCCCTTGTATGTTATTTGTCATTTTTCCCTTGCTGCTTTCAATAATTTTTCTTTGTCTTTAATTTTTTCCAATTTGATTACTATGTGTCTTGGCATGTTTCTCCTTGGGTTTATCCTGTATGGGACTTTCTGCACTTCCTGGACCTGGGTGGCTATTTCCTTAACCATGTTAGGGAAGTTTTTGACTATAATCTCTTCATATATTTTCTGTGGTCCTTTCTCTCTCTCTTCTCCTTCTGGGACCCCTATAATGCGAATGTTGTTGTGTTTAATGTTGTCCCAGAGGTGTCTTAGGCTGTCTTCATTTCTTTTCATTCTTTTTTTTTATTCTGTTCCGCAGCAGTGAATTCCACCGTTCTGTCTTCCAGGTCACTTATCCATTCTTTTGCCTCAGTTATTCTGCTATTGATTCCTTCTATTGTAATTTTCATTTCAGTTATTGTATTGTTCATCTCTGTTTGTTTGTTCTTTAATTCTTCTAGGTCTTTGTGAAACATTTCTTGCATCTTCTCGATCTTTGCCTCCATTCTTTTTCCGATGTCCTGGATCATCTTCACTATTATTGTTCAGAATTCTTTTTCTGGAAGATTGCCTATCTGCATTTCATTTAGCTGTCTTTCTGGGGTTTTATCTTGTTCCTTCATCTGGTACATAATCCTCTGCCTTTTCGTCTTGTATATCTTTCTGTTAATGTGGTTTTTGTTCCACAGGCTGCAGGATTGTAGTTTTTCTTGCTTCTGCTCTCTGCCCTCTGGTGGATGATGCTATCTCTAGATGTTCATATTTTAAAAGAATTTTAAACCTCTCTCCTTAATCACCTAAAAATAAAAGAAGGGTAGGGGGAGAAGAAATGGAGAATTAGGGAGAGAGAGGGAAAAAAGGAAAAGAAAAAAGAGAGAAGGAAGGAGTGATAAGGGAAGGAATAAAAGGGTTGGATTCAGGTCCTTGACTTAACTCACAGTCTTGTGGAAAAAATCAGGCATAATAAGAGTAGGAGAAAATTGCTATGGGAATTCAGAAGTTGTATGTCTAACTATTTCTTTCAATGCTGGGAAAGACTGAAAAAAAAACCAAGTTGTGGTTCTTGAAAACAAAGAAAGAAGTTTTTAATAGAAGAAGGAAGGGATGGGATTAGAGATGTGTTCTGGGAAGAAGAAATGGTGTGAATTGGTTCTGTACATACAGATACTCACATACTGTTTTTGTTTGTTAGTCTAGTACCTAAGAACTTATAGTATGAAATCTAAATTTTATTCAGTAAGTATATATTTATAGGATATTTTGCACACAGCAGTATACTAGGGGATATGGAAGATATGAAAAATAAGTCAGATCCAATCTTGTCCTCACAAGCTCTCTGATAGAATTGGCAAGCTCTAAGGATGGGCACCCAACCAGTCCTGGATTTGAATCCTAGCTCAACCACTCAGTCCTTTTATGATTCACTGACAAATATTTGTTGAGCACCTACTATGTTCCTGGTATTATTTTAAGTGCTGAGATACTGTGGTAAGCAAGATGTAAAAGGTACAGTTTTCTCGTGGTATTTTAATTTTTTCCGCCAGGTTTATTGAGATATAATTGACATAGAACATTGTGTGAGTTTAAAGTGTATAACATTATGATTTGACACATAAATGTATTGGGAAATGATTACCACAATAGGATTAGTTAACACTCCATCACATCACATAATTACTTATTTTTTTGTAGTGAGAACATTTAAGATCTACTTTCTTAGCAATTTTCAAGTATATAATACAGTATTGCTAACTCTGCTGTACATTAAGTTCCCAGAACATATTCATCTTACAACTGGAAGTTTTTACTTCATCCAACATGTTCCATTTTCCCCATCCACCAGTCCCTGGCAATCACCATTCTACTCTGTTTCTATGAGTTTGGCTTTTTTAGATTCCACATATTAATTGAGATCATGCAGTATCTTTTTCTGCCTGACTTATTTCACTTAGCATAATGCCCTTAAGGACCATCAGTGTTGTTGCAAATGGCAGGATTTCCTTCTTTATCATGGCTGAATAATATTTCATTGAATATATATGTACTACATCTTTTTTATTCATTCATCCATCAGTGGACACTTAAGATTGTTTCCATATCTTGGCTAATGCTGCAATAAACATGGGAGTACAGATAACTCTTTGAGATACTCATTTCATTTCCTTTGGATATATACCCTGAAGTAGAATTGCTGGATCACATGGTAATTCTATTTTTAATTTTTTAAGGAATCTCCATATTGTTTTCCACAGTGGCTGCACCAAGTTACATTCCCACCAACAATGCACAAGGGTTCCCTTTTCTCCACATCCTTGCCAACATTTGTTACCCCTTGTCTTTTTGAAACTAACTGGTGTGAGATGTCATGGCATTCTGATTTTAGAAGAGGGAGGCACAAAATAAATAGATAAACAATATTCTATCAGATAATGAGAAATGCCATTATGAAATGAACTGGGGTGGGCTTCCCTGGTGGCGCAGTGGTTGAGAGTCCGCCTGCCGATGCAGGGGACACGGGTTCGTGCCCCTGTCCGGGAAGATCCCACATGCCGCGGAGCAGCTGCGCCCGTGAGCCATGGCCGCTGAGCCTGTGCGTCCGGAGTTCCGAATGCCTGTTGCTCCACAACGGGAGAGGCCACAACAGTGAGAGGCCCCGCGTATCGCCAAAAAAAAAAAAAAGAAAAGAAATGAACTGGGGTATGTGATAAGCAAGGCAGGGACAGGGACATATGGATTTTGCTTTTGACTGAATGATCAGAAAAGGTCTTAAAGCAGGAGTGGTTTTCTCTTCCGGCTTATGGATGGACTGTAGCGAGCAAAGGGGAGAGTAATATGAAATGAGATCAGAAGTATCTAAGGCAAGATCAAATGGTAATGAGTTTGGTTTTTATTCTAATTATATTTGGAAGCTTTTGAAAGATTTTAAGCAAGTTTCCCTGCTTAAAATATAATGGCATGATAGGATTTGCCTTTTAGCCTTTCAATTTTTAAAAAAAATCCTTTTTGTTTTGTTTTATAAAATTTGATGTCCAAAATGGAAGTAGAGAATGAGTTATACCATTTGACTTTTCTGTTTAATCTAGAAAACCAAGAATACAAAATAAAATTGATATAGGTTAGTAATCTCAATGGTAATAGTGTCTTCCCTATGAGACTGAGTGTTCCTTGAAGATAGATGTTATATCTTACTCATTTTTGTATCCCCAGCCCCTTATATTGGTAACTGGCACTTTTTTTTTTTTTTTGCGGTACGCGGGCATCTCACTGTTGTGGCTTCTCCCGTTGTGGAGCACAGGCTCTGGACGCGCAGGCTCAGCGGCCATGGCTTACGGGCTTAGCCGCTCCGCGGCATGTGGGATCTTCCCGGACCGGGGCACGAACCCGTGTGCCCTGCATCGGTAGGCAGACTCTCAACCACTGCGCCACCAGGGAAGCCCCGGTAACTGGCACTTTTACAGGCAAATCACTTGGTGCCTGTGGAAGAACACATAGGGTCTAAGTGATCGAGTACCACCAGCCATGGAGAGAGACATACAAAGAGCTGTTTCAGATCAAAGACACGTTAAAATTTAAAGCTTTTCTGAGATAAGGTGGGTTTCCCATACCACTGAACCCGAAATAGTCCAGTCAAGTCTCTAGGTCATCCTTTATTTCAGACACTGGAATACTAATCCTTTATGGCTATAAAATGTCTTTTACCTCAATAGGACTTCACCATTTATTCTTTTAATTAGAAAACTGTATTTAACCATAATTAATCATTCCTGGGGATGTGTCTAGAGAGTATACTGGAGTCAGGGTATTACCATCTAGTTAGTTAATATTCTAATAGAAACATGACCCTTTATTTATTTAAACTGAATGATCATTTAGGTTAAAGCATTTGACTCATCAGAACTTCCAAAAATACTAGTAACACTAAGTGTCTGGTTTTGAAATAATACAGTAGAAAGAAGCTGTCAATCAGTGTTTAGTTCCTGAGGAACTGAGGTTACCATTTCTGAAACCTTGATAAATGGTATTACTAAGAGCAGTCTTTGTAAGAAAGGTTAATAAGCATGTGTACACAAATAACAAAGGTATTTATGTACATTTTTATTTAATAGTGCTTAAAATTTTTATGGCACTTTACAGCCTTCAGAACACTTCATTTACACCTTATTCCTCTTGATATTCAAAATGACCTCTCAAGATCTTAGAAAAGTTGCTTACATTCACTGACCCTCAGTTTCATTACCTATAAAATTAGGATGATTCCACCTATCTTAAAGCATCTGTGAATAGTAACTGAGTATGTAAAGAAGTACCTGCCTCTCTTGGTATGTAGAAAGTGAGCAATAAATAGTAGTCAGTATTATTATCATCACCTTCATCATTACATTCATGAAACATTTTAGGCACATATTGGCTAGTTGACTCAGCTCATAAGTGACAGAATCAGGATGTGAACATAGGTACTTCTCATTCCAAAGCTAATGGTCATCTCTTTCTATTATTATCTTGTCCATAGAGGCAGATAATATTAAGTCTGTAGAGAAAATAGCATTAAAGAGGGCGGTGAAAGATAGGTTGCATTTGTAGCATCCAAGGCTTTTTATGAACTACCTTTATTATCTCTCACCAGTGTTTCAAATTGTATTATTTATTTCCCTAAGTATGTCTTCTACTTGAGCTTCTTCATTCCTGCTGTTTGCGTCTTTCTACATTATCATTTCTACATGTCATGTGCATATTTTTATGGGGTCTTCACTACTAATCCATACATTTTATAATTATCTTCATGGCTTACAGTGATTCCCTATATTTTGTTGAAAGTCTCTAGCAGTGTTTTCAGATCACAGAGTATTCTTAGGTTTTACAAGATAGAAGTATGCCAAAGCCAATACAGTTGAGGAACAATTTGTTCGATAGAGTTACATAGATTACCTAGCAAAACACAGAACTTCTTGGGCTTTTTATTTGCTGTTGTGCACTGAGAATCTCCAGGAGGGAAGGTGGGTATACAGTGGGCAGGATATAGTATCATCTCCTAAATTAATTTGGCCAAGGAATCCTTTTTTTTCTTTCCCCTGCTAGAGCATTTCTAGAGATTAATTTCATTGGGACACACAGATTTACAGCAATGATTGCCAGAAAACTCTGGACCCATTATATCAGAATTGGTTAGGGTTTTTCAAGTTCCAGGATTCCTAGGACTCACCCCAGTCCTATTAAAACAGAATCTTGGAGAAGGGAGGTAAAATGTCTCCTAGTTTTTCTTTTCCCATCTCTTAAATGATTGGGCTAACTGGAGCTCTTTTCCCAGCTGTCTACTAGTCTTACTGTACATCTTCTTCAAGCCATGGAATTCACTCGCATGGCTTCAGTGCTCATTGTTCTAAAACATATTAGATCCATTCCCCCTATTTTCTGACTTTAGACAGAAACAACAGCATACTGAACAATTCCTATGAGATACTTCAATGAGACCTCACACTCAGAATGTTAAAAGTGAGACTAATTATTCCCTTCCTCTAAACAAGAACTAAAAATTGCTTTTCCTCTAGTATTTTCTCTCCTAGCAAATGATGCCTACCCTCTATCTAGATATCCAAGTTAGAAACCCAAGAGTCAGTTTTCTTCCGTATTCCCAGTATCCTTTCAGTTACCAGGCCTGCCAATTATACTTTCTAAATAGTTCTTAAAGTGGAAGGCCACTTCTTTCTACCATCAGTACCTCTACCCCAGTCTAGGCCCTGTCACTTCTCTCCTGAACTACAGCTGCATCTTGATTTTCTACCTCCAACCTGTTCTCCTCTAATCCAGGCTCCACACTACAGTCTTAATGATATTCCTACATTTCAAATCTGATTATAGCACTGTGTTGCTTTAATAGTGACTTCATACCACCCTAGGATTAAGTCCAAGATGCTGAACTTAAGAGGCCTTTCACAGAATCGGGGCCCTGCCTCTCTGACGAGCATTATCTCACTCCATTCTTCCCCTTACTCTCTACTATAGCCTTCAGCCTACGAGAGACTTTTCTGTTCCTCTGTGTATCATTCCATGCCTTTATACATGTTTCCCTCGCCCCTAACTGCCGTCTCCTTTTTCTCTCCTTTCTGCCTCTAACCTTTCCATCAGCTATACTCATCCTTTACTTTTCATTTAAATACATCTTCCCCAAGGAGATCTTCCTTATTTTCTGGACCACGTCAGAATCCTTTGCTCTTCATTGTTATTACATATCTTATTGTAGTGGTTGTTCATTGTGAGCCTACTGTGGCTGATGCTGCTATTTACCTCCCACTAGACATTCATTCCTTCTTTCTTAGCAATAAGAATTCTTATTTTTAGCTGGGCACATTGCTGCATAACAATGACTATATTCTCTCTTTTCCTTTACAGCTCCATTTGCCTTATGATTAATTCTTAGGAAATGAGATAAGTTGAGTGTGATTTCTGAAAACTATCATTAAAGGGAAGGCACATACTCTTCTTTGCCCCTTCCCTTTTCTCCTTCTGCTGACTAGTATGTGAATGTGCTGACTGGCACTTGAGTAGCCATACTGGGTCATGAAGCGGCACTGAGGACAACAAAGCAGCCAGATAGAAGGGACCTGGATTCCTTATGACTGTAGTTTACTACCATATCAGCCCTGGACTCTTGACTTCCATGTTTCCTTTATGTGAGGAAAAAAATAAGCTTCCATCTTTTTTTAAGCTAGTGTTACTTACTTAACTCCAGTGTGTATTTTTACTCTGATATAGCTGCTTTTCATCTGAGCCTCTTCTTGTGTTTGGATAATTCTGTACCTTATGAGTCTTACTAGGAGGCAGAGCCCCTCTCACTGTAGAAAAGTTGTGTAATCACTCCCTCAGCTTCCCTTGTAGCTGGGGTATGATGTACGATCTAGACTTAGCCGAACTGAAGTGTCTGTCTCACTTTTGAATTCATGCGTTAGTGATACAAATAAGTGGAGGCAACAGTGAATTCTTCCTGGCAGTGGCTATAGTAGGTAGAACTTTGGGGGTGGGTGGCAACAGAACATTCAGGTTGGAGGTGCCATCCTTTGTTTAGGGCCAGTGAGATGCCAGTTGTAGCAGCTAAAGCTTGGTGACAGCAGCAGTAAGGTCTTCATTGGACTAGTTCTGTGGTATCATTTTCCATGCTTTTCTCCTTCATTACATAGTTTCTGAGCCTGTTTCTTCAGCATGCCAACAATTCTGTGAACTATCTAACATTTCATTTTTGGTTGAAACTAAGCAAAGGTTTCCATTGCATGCAGTTAAAATCTTTTACTGATACAGTCATGATCGGTCTTCTCTAGCAGATTATGAATGCTGTCTGGACTGTCTTCTCATCAGTATATCCCCATAGTGGTGCGTAGCATCTCAATGTAGCCTAGCTCACTGCCTGGTACATTAAATAGGTACTCAGTTTTTGTTTGTTTGTTTGTTTGTTTGTTTGTTTTGCATTACGCGGGCCTCTCATTCTTGTGGCCTCTCCCATTGTGGAGCACAGGCTCCGGACATGCAGGCTCAGCGGCCATGGCTCACGGGCCCAGCCGCTCCACGGCATGTGGGATCTTCCCGGTCCGGGGCACGAACCCTTGTCCCCTGCATCGGCAGGCGGACTCTCAACCACTGCGCCACCAGGGAAGCCCTTGTTTGCTTTTAGTAAATGAGGAATCCATGCCTCTGATCTCAACTCTCTTACCTACCCCAGTAATTTCACTTTAGCTCCAGTAATCTTCTGAAATTGCTCTTGGTAAGATCACTGCCAGTATTCTGCTTTCCAGATCCAGTGTTTCACTATAACTTGATGAACTTCTTTAAAGCTTTGAACACACTATCCTTCCTGGTTCTCATTTTACCATTCTGATTATTTTCTTATCAGGTTTCTGAAGTTATTCCTCATTATCTGCCAGCCGTTATATTTTAGTGATCCCCCAGAATTCTTTATTCATCTCACCCACTCCTATGGCATCAGTTACTCTACATGATGATGATTACCAAAAGTTATCTTCTACCCAGACCTCTCTTTTGAGCTTCAAACCATTATATCCAGCTGCCCACTCAATATCTCCATCTGGATATCCCACAAACCTCTCACACTCAACATATCCTACATGCCTAAAATTAAACAAGTTTTGTTGTCCTTCCCCAACAGACAGATACTATAGATATGGCTATTAAATCATTTCCTTAATCTAATTATCAGCAGATTAGCTGAAATTAAGTTAATGTACATGGTGCAAATTCACAGTTAAGATTTATTTTCAGATATTTTTTCTTTCTTTAGTACTTTCGTTTTTTTGGTTTTTTAAAAGTTTATTTTTTTGAAGTATAGTTGATTTACAATGTTGTGTTAATTTCTGCTGTACAGCAAAATGATTCAGTTATATATGGTATATATAAATTCTTTTTCATTTTAGTCTAGTACTTTCTATTTTTCTATCAGTGTACAATTAAGACTATAGATAATTTCCAGAAATTCTGTTTAGTACCAGGACTTTACTACTGAGCGTAGACACAAATAATATTAGTATTGCATGTTGAATAGACCAAAACTAGAATACATTTGCATCTATATTAGTCTATATTGAGAAATCATTTTAATTACATTTTAAACAATTTTAATTTACCATTTTTATTTAGTAGAATTTTTAATCTTTTCGAAGTAGAATTTAGCTTTCAGAAAAATGTGATATAAAAGTAGTCAAACTTTATTTCTTACATAAAAATTTCACCTATAATCTCACTTATTCACCTTGACATTTTCAATTAAGTGTTTTGAAAATTATAACAATAATTTGCTTTAACAAATTTGTATATTGCCTGAACTCTCTAGGTAGCAATCATGTAAATAGCATGACAGGTAGTTTCAGTTAGAAACCTCTTCAACAGTTTGGTTACCTTGTAAGAAAAACTTCTTCATATTGGAGAATTATTAAGCCACGTAAACAAATAAAAATTGGTTGTTAATGTTGCAAACATTCAAACAGAGAAGTTGAGAAAATTAATGAAATTTGCAGAGTAGCTTTTTATATTTAATCACCCTCAGAAAACAGCTGATGCAAAAAATATGTCAATGCAGTTTTATTCATTTGAAACCGTTAAGCTGAATTAGATTTTTTTTCAAACAATTTATGGAAGCACGGTAGTTTCTTTTGGATTTTAATTTTGTCTAATGTTCAAAAGTACATAAAAAGAAATTTTTCCCTTTATAATAATTTCTTTCAACTCTCTTAAAATAAGGTATTTAAGAGTTCCCTGTGTTGATATATTGATAAAATGCTCTGTGTGTTGTATACTTGGATTATATTAAAGCTAGTGGATTTATTTCTAACTATTATTCTTTTCTGTTAGACATCTGTTTGAAGGTTTAAAGATTCTTTTTTTTCTAAATTTTTTTATTTATTATTTTTGGCTACATTGGGTCTTCATTGCTGCATGCAGGCTTTCTCTAGTTGTGGCGAGCATGGGCTACTCTTTGTTGTGGTGTGCGCTTCTCATTGTGGTGGCTTCTCTTTTTGTGGAGTGCGGGCCCTAGAGCGCATGGGCTCTAGGGCACTCGGGCTTCAGTAGTTGTGGCATGTGGGCTCTAGGGCATGCGAGCTTTAGTAGTTGTGGCACACGGGCTTACTTGCTCCGCGGCATGTGGGATCTTCCTGGACCAGGGATCAAACCTGTGTCCCCTGCATTGGCAGATGGATTCTTAATCACTGCGACACCAGGGAAGTCCTGAAGATTCTGAATAAAGCCAGTTTTTAAATTCATTGCTGTGAATCATATGACATTGAATAAGCTTGTACAGTCATGTATTCTATAGACCTTTGCTGTGCATCACTGCAGCCTAGCCAAGATATCTTTTGGTCCTGATTGTTCCCAAGTTTATCTCTTCCTTTTGTAGAGTTAGGAATTCATGGAAGTAAAATCAGAATTCATAGGAGTAGTAGAAAACACAAAGCTAGAAATTTGAAAAGGTACTGAGAAGTTTCAGTGAGGTTTGTGTAATTTATGTGTATGTCATGTACAAAGTATCTTTATAGGTATTCTGTTTTATACAGTGGACCTTGGCACAGTTCCTGTTGGAGACTGTTGAATTTGATTGTAGGCCATTTTTCAATTTTTATTTTGGCATAGTTAACTCTTATTTGAGGCTAGTTTGGAAATGCCAAAACTGATAAACTTCCTATTATTGTTAATTACCTATATAACAGACCTTGGGTTTTAAAAGTTTAGGATAATGTTAAACTCTAACCACTTACAGGGAGAAGAGAATTTCTTTTGCATATGTTTAATATCCATTGAACACCCATGATATAGACATTAAATAAGAATGTGGGTTCTTTGTTTCTCCACAACTTTCTTGTTCATTACCTGTTGAGACCAAATTGAAGTAAAAGAACTATCACAAGCAAGATTGATTTTTTGGACATTTTCTGACTTTGTTCTGAAATAGATATGCTTAGGTATGAACTCCTATTAACCCTGAAAGTGTGTACTACTAATGGTAGAATTTGTTTTAAAAACTGAGTGACTGAACCAATGTATACTTACCTGATATACTATTTTTAATTACTTTAACAATGTTACTAAATGTAATACCCAATCTCTTGTATATATTTTTATCTTTAATAGGAGATTCATGGAAACAAATAGATTGTTTAAATATTTCTTGACCTTCACCACTACTCAAAAATCTTTCCACATTATTGCACAGAAAATTCTACATGTCAGAATAGCAATTGTACTCTAAATTTCCAAACTTCTATTTAAAGGACGATTTAAAATCTCGAGGGAAGAAGTTAAAAAACAATAATTATGAATTATATTTTAATAATTAAATACTTTGCTAGTAGGATTTTTTAAATGATTCATACAGAAGTAAAAATAATTTTTTTTTATGTAAAAGTAGAAAAAGATGAAAGGCAGCAGAGGTAGGGAGTGGGATGCTATGTAAATTGGGGACGCAGTAGGCTGAAATTACATAACTATATGTTGGGGGAAATAGGACTAATTTCAGTGAAATCCTGTTGGATGGTTGCCGTGGTTGCATGTGTATTGAAATTATAATAATGACATTTCTGGTAGGTGGCAGCCAAGTAACGTGAAAGCTGGTAGCAAATAACTATGAAGTGGGAAAACTATGGATTAACTGTCAGGAGGGAATTTGAAGCTTTGTTCTTTTTTGACTCATTTTGCATTCTATCGCACTAATATATTCTGTCTTGAAGTGCTGCATTTCTTAAGGTGGTTTATGCTTAAACAGTTGCCGTGGTTTCCCTTGCTGTCATGGTAGGATTCTCTGGGACAGTTCTCTCCTCAAAGCTGGAGGCTCCCAAATCAAATGCTACTTTGTTTTTTAATCATCTAAATGTAACCTAAAGTGACTAAAGCTTGTAGTTTTAGATATGAACTTGACTTATGAATATAGATTATAATAAGGGAGTTTGAGTTTAGGGGCCAATGCTATGTTGGAAAGGTAAAGGATAACAATGACTCTTAGGTGTGTGTTTTTTAAAGGATTGGTAGGTTGCTTGTGCCTGGGTAGCCTGTACTTCTCACTGTACCTCTGATGTATCTGGGATGTCTAGCCCCTGAGTGCGTGGCCACTCTTGATAACTGTCAGCACTATCCCAGCAAAAGTACTTATTTTTCCTCTCTATCCCTCTTTTGTAGTTTAGGGGCTCAACATTTGCCTCAGATCATAAATATCTTCTTTTCTCTATTTTTAATTCTTCTTTTTTTACTCCTCCTCTATTAAGATAAGTTAAGCATGAGACAGCCTACAATAAATAGTAGGTTACAGTAAATCAACTATACTCCAATAAAAATTTTTAAAAAATAGTAGGTTCCACAAGAATTGACTATGTGCTAATAAAATTATTTTGGAATAGCACAAATTCATATTAATGTTATGTTGACAGTGTGTATAAGAGCAAAATAAAAACCTCATACTCAGAGAGTTAAGCATGGGAGTCCTTTCTGTATAAACTTATAATCTAAATTAAAAATCTTTGTAGAAATTTTGAACTAAAATGTAATCAAGCAGATTATTGATTTGGATTTTCTTTGGACATACCGGTAATTTGATATAAATTGACTTTTGCTAAATCAGATAACTGCAGAATTTTTGAACTAAAATAGATGTGTGATTTTATGTGAAATTTCAGAAGCAGCAGTAGTAATTGAAATTTCAGAAGCAGCAGTAGTAATTGAAATTTCAGAAGCATAAGTAGTAATTACAGGTGTTTCAAGGTATACTGGAGCCAGCTTGCAATGGCTTGTAAGAGCTAATTGTTAACTTTTCAGGAATTTTGTGTGCTGGTTATTCAATACAGACATTATTAAAAATTAAATCATATAAATGTATAATTAAGTTGTATTAAAAACAAAGATAATACATACTTAAAATTCATTATAATTAATTGACTACATTTTACTATTATCTGTGCCCTTGAGGTTATTTATACCTATTGTATCTTTACTGTAGAATACTATATAATGGTGGACTACTGTGCATCTCTTCAAACTCCATGTTCAGTGACATCATGTTAGTAGCTTGAACTTGGCCATGGTGGGAAGTTTATACCACAGAAATTAGCAAATGCTACAAATCAGAGTTTGATATATTGTTTTGTTGATTGCACTTAAAGTAATAGAAAAAAAGGTTAATAAATGCATAGTGTACCTATACTCATTATATTGTAAATTGCATAAAAATTGAGGAAATAGTCTTTCAATATTAAAAAAACTGTAATACAATCAACACTCATGGAATTATACCCGGAGAGCTGGTTGTTAAATATTTGCTAGCATACCACTGGTTTAAATTCATCAAACTTTGTTAATTTTTTAATTAATAAGTTAAGATTTAACATAAATGCTTTAAATTTAAGCTACACAAATGGCAATAAAATATATTTTTATTCATCCAATATGTTACTACCCAGAGCATGAGGTGTATTTATGCATTTATGACAAAAAGCTAGCTTGTAGTTTTCTTGAATTTTAATGTCCTCAACAACCTTTATATTAGAATTTCCATAAGTGACTGATCAAAGTAACAGAAACTTTAAAAATAATGACAGCAGAAACATGAGTTGTATCCTGGAGATTCTGATTCCATAGGTTTATGGATGGCCTAAGAACCTGGCATTTTAGAAGCCTTCCCTGGTGGTACCAATCATCAGCCAGGCTTAGGAATCACTGTATGGCATAATTTCCAATGCCTTTTTTGCATACTGAAGACCTTTACTTAGAACAAGTAAAATAAAAAAGAATAGAAGGAGCTTTTGCAACCTTTGTGCTGTTCATCTGTTGAGTTTGACACTATTGCATATCTCATGTTGGCACTATTAGAAAACCATGAGCAGTATACTGTGAAGATCTTTTTAGTTTATCACTAAGAAAGTTTTATCCAAGTAAAGTATCCGTACACACACAAAGAGTCTGAAGATTTGCTTTCTTGTCCCGATTCTGTCATTTTGGGGTTCTGTTACCTTGCATGTGTAATTCTCATTCTCTTTAAAAGCTTCCATTTCCTCATCCATTATATAAAGAGATTATACTAGATAATCTTTAAGATAGAAAAGATGATTGATCAAAATATTACCTTTCATTCATAGGGATTAATTTTTCAGTGCTGCTTCTGAGTCCACTGAGTATCTTAACCCACAAAGAAAATTAGGGTGATTGCAATTTTTCACTTATTTCTTTTTCTGTATGATGGGGATAATAATAGTACACATCATTTTAGTGTTATTTTTGAGTTTCGGTAAGTAAATTTATTAGTGTTTAAAAGAATTTCTGGCACAAAGTACGTGCTGTATAAATATTAGCTGCTATTCTACCTTCCTTCTCTTTTCCTTCTCCTCCCCCTTCCCTTTACTTTTCCTGCCTCTACTTCTTCCCCTACTGTAGCTTACTCTTCGTTTTCTGTCCCTTTCTTTTTCATGGAGGGTTGATGGTTCATATTAAACTACCACCCTTTTCCTTCTTCTCAAGTGGAGTATTGAGAAATAGTCTTTAAAAGTGAGTATAGGGCTTCCCTGGTGGCGCAGTGGTTGAGAGCCCGCCTGCCGATGCAGGGGACATGAGTTCGTGCCCTTGTCCGGGAGGATCCCACGTGCCGTGGAGCGGCTGGGCCCGGGAGCCATGGCTGCTGAGCCTGCGCGTCCGGAGCCTGTGCTCCGCAGCAGGAGAGGCCACAACAGTGAGAGGCCCGCGTACCGCAAAAAAAAAAAAAAAAAAATGTGCAGTATAATTCAATAAGTTTATAACAGATTCAGAACTTTAAAATCTCCTTGTAAGACTTCTTTTTCCATCAACAAAACAGACTAAAACCTGAAAATCTCTTCTGCTACAAAATATTTTGTAGTGCTGGATGAAATATAACCTTTTTTAAATGTCCAGGGGAGAAACATATACATATGTATTTTTTAAATAAATGATTTTTACATATACCATTATAAATGAGATTAGCTTTATTTTTCCCTTTTTGTACTGGCCTCCTATGCTTTTGGTATCAGATTATGCTAGCTTCTTAAAAAGAACTGAGGCATTTTTCCTCTTTATTCTTTGGAATAGATTGTATGAAAAAGAGTTACCTGTTCCTGGAAAATACACCTGTTAGACTTTCTGAGTTAGTGGTTTTTTTTACAGGAAGATTTTTGACAATTAATTCAATTTCTTTAATAGTTGCAGGTTCTATTTAGTTTTTCCAATCTTCTTTGATTCATATTTATAATTTATATATTTTAGAAAATTGTTCAGTTTAACATTTCAAATTTATTGGCATAAAATTGTTTATATTTTCTTACACTTTTACATATATTTGTGTATATTTAATAGTATTTATTTATGCCATCCCATTTAAAACTTGACTAACTAATAAGAAATTTGTCTATAATTCTTTGAAGACCCAGCTTTCAACTTTATAGTTTCTTTTTTATTGTTTATTTATTTTGTATTTCATTAAACATTCTCTTCTTGTTACTTCATTTATTATCCTTCCTTTGTTTTTCTCTCCTGTTGATGTTATTTTTATAATTTTAGATCATCAATTTTTACCTTTTTGGTTTTTTATATAAACGTTTAGGGCTATATGTTTTCCTATAAATAATAATTTGGATACATGTCTCAATACTTGGTACACTATACTGTGCTCATCTGATAAAAGTTTTTAACTGTCTTATATTTTCCATTATGAATTCTTCTTTGACCCATTAATTATTTTGAACTTTTTTTTTAAGTTCCCAGGTGTATTAGGACACTTGATTTGGTGCTTCTTTTATTACTGATATCTCATTTCTAACATTTTGGCACAGTATTACTTCCTATTGCTGCTGTACAAATTACCACAACTTTAGTGGCTTAAAACAACACAAATTTATTTTCTTACAGTTCTGAAGATCAGAAGTCCAAAATCAGTCTCTCTGGGCTAAAATCATGGTGTTAGTAGGACAGTGTCCCTTCTGGAGGCTCTAGAGAAGAATCTGTTTTCTCTCCTTTTTTGGCCTCTGGTGACCACCTGCATTTCTTGGCCTGTGGCTCCTTCCTCCACATTAATATCTCTCTCTGACCTTCAAACCTCTGCTCTGTACTCATATCTCCTCTTACTCTGACTGTCCTGCCTTCTTCTTATCACTCTTGTGATTTTTGGGGGTCTACTAGGTAATTCAGGATAATCTCCCCATCTCAAGGCTCTTAATTTAGTCTACAGGGTCCTTTTTGCCATGTAAGGTAACACAGGTTCCAGAGATTAGTACATGGACATCTATGAGGGGAACATTATTCTGCCAATCACAGACACTATGTTTAGAGTATGTTCATGTGACATATAGTTTTTGGTATTTTTTCAGACTGTCTTTGTAGCTCAGTTAGTGCATCATTAAATTTTATTAAGATTCCATATATGCTTGTAAAGAACCTCGTTGTGGATATGTAGTTTTCTTCAAGATTATATTTACAAATTAAAGCTTGTTATATATGTAGTGTCCAGATTTTTCAAATCTTTACTGATTTTTATTTCTTAATTAGATTATGAGAGAAGTATGTTAAGATATCTCATTTTTTTCAATATTAGTATATATCGGCTTGTAGTTCTATCATTTTTGCTTTATGTATATTGAGACTGTTGGTAGATGTGTTTAGCTTCAGGATTGTTTTGCATTCCCGTAGAATTTCCCTTTTATCATTAATGGCCCTTTAAAAATCTATTAATGCTTTTGTCTATGTTAATACTGCCTATACCAGCTTCATTTTGGTTAATATTTGTCTGGTATATCTTCTCTTATCCCTTTATTTTCTTTTTTGTGTGTGTATGTTTTAGGTAATCTCTTATAAACAGCATAAAAGTATAAATGTTTAAATATTCTAAGATTTTTCAGTCTTTTAATAGGTGAGTGTAATCTTTTTATTTATTATTTTATATTTTATGATATGTTTGGACTTATTTCTATCACTTTATTCATGTTTTCTCTTAATCATGCCTTTACTTCTGTCTTTACCAGCCCTCTCTGACTGATACATTTTTCTATGTTATTTCCCCTCCCCAACCTTTCCCCTTTTACTGTTTTGGATGTTATACATTCTGTTTATCTTCCTCAGTATACTATTTGGTGTGTAACATGCATGTTTGACTTAACAAAGTCTGAAGTTAATATCTCTGTTGAGCCTCTTTAAAACAAAATAAAGACCTTGAAATTTCATCTTTGAATACCATCCTCTTTTGCACCTTCCTTGTATTCTCTAGCATTTTATTTTCCCTTTGTTTTTAAATGCCTTCCATATTAGACAGGGTTATCCAGAGAAACAGAACCAACAGGAGAGAGAGAGATTTATTTTAAGAAATTGGCTCATACAATGTTGGAGGCTTGGTAAATCCAAAATCTGCAGGGTGGGCCAGTAGGCTGGAGATCCAGGGATGAATTACAGTCCAAGTCCAAAGGCAGTCTGTTGTCAGAATTTCTTCTTGCTTGGGTGAAGTCAGTCTTTATTATGGTCTTGAACTGATTGGATGAGACTCACCCACATTATGGAAAGTAATCTGCTCTGCTCAGAGTCCACCAATTTAAATGTTAATCTCATACAAAATGTGCCTTCACCAAAACATCTAGAATAATGTTTGACCAAATATCTGGGCACCATGGCCTAGTCATGTTGACACATTAAAATTAACCATTACACTCTCCAAATTATTCAGTTTTATTGTTACTGTTCTTAAGATTCTGTGTTTAATTTAGCTTTACTGGTATGTTTGCCAATATTTGGTCACACAATTTATTCTTGCATTTCACTCTCCTTTTTATGTACAATTTTCTTTCTTTAATGGATCTTTCCTGAGAGTCTATGGGAAATACATTCTCAATTTTCATTTTTCTGAAAATATCTTTATTTTGTCCTCAAACTTGAATGATGGTTTACCTGGGTATAGAATTCTTGGTTAACATGTCTATTTCCTCAGCCTTTTGAAGGTATTGTCTGTTGTTTTCTAGCATTTGTTGTTACTTATGAGAAATCTACCTTCAATGTAACTGTCTCTTTTGTAGGCATTCTGCCCTTTTTTTTGCTGATTGTTTTTAAGATCCTTTCTTTGTCTTTGATGTTCTGCATTTTTCATTACAGCTTATTTAGGTATGGATTTCTTGTTATTTATCCTGATTTTTCTCATTCCTGGACCAGGGAAGGGGCTCATGTGGCTCATCAATTTTGGAAACTGTCGGCCATTATCTTTTCAAATATTGCGTCCTTCTCCCTTTCTCTGTCATTTCCTCTGGAATGACTAATTAAAGATATTCATTCTCAACTGTTCATCTCCGAGTGACTTTACATATCTGTGTTTCAGCTTTTCCAAAGAATATAGATTTTGTGACTAAATATGAATTTGTTTAATTATTAAAAAAAATAAAGATATTCATTCTCTATATCCCTTGAGGTTTTCTTTTTCATCAATGTTTATTTTATTTATTTGTTCATTAAGTTTCTTTTTGGCTCTTTTAAAAATATGTTAGTTCTTTTTCCATATGACCAGTTTTTTCATTGTTTTTTCTCTCCTTTTAAAAATCTGTAATCATTCTAAACATTCTTATTGTTTCAGTCACTTTCACATTATTCTGTTTGTAGTTTTTGGAAGCTCCTTTGTATCTTTATTTCACCAGCTAAAACTCTCCCTTCATGGTGCCTTCTTCAAGGTGTAATTTTTTATGATGAACTCATCTTTAGTAGGAATTATTTCTTTCATGGAAATCCAGTGTAGTATCTGAGTATCACTATAGGGCTATTTACACATATCTTCTAGATCGTTAACGATTTCAAATATCCAGCCAGATTTTATGTTTTTAAATTTATGAAATTCATACTGTGCTATTGTGTAAATTTGAAACGCTCACATATATGTGATACTCCTCTAGAGTTTTTGATTTCTTACTGGAGACTCCCCCGCACCCCGCACCCCCCGGCCCATTAAAGGCCTCAGACCGGCTTCTTTGCTCCTTCTCAGAGTTCATGGGGCAGAGTTTTTTGGTTACTTTTTCATGAGTAGCACAGCTCTTTGGTGCTGTGAGCTTTATGCAGATGCTCACAGGTAAAGTTATGTCTCCTCTCCCCCTCACTACCTCACTTCCCCACAAGAGATTTTAAAACTATATATCCAAGCCTTCAGCCCTTAGGGCTTAGAGCTGGGTCTGAAACCCTGTGCATTGCCACTGTTTCAACTCAAGCTTAGGGCGCTGGCTTTGATGTCTGTCTGTTTCCAGCACTTGAGGAACTTCACTTTCTTTAACTTTTTTAAGAAAAATTTTAGCAATGTATTATTTTTAAAGTATTTTATCTATCATTTTTATATGTTTGAAGCAGGAAGGAAGCCCCTACACATCAGCTTGGAATACCATTTTGTAAGAATTGTCTGTGTTGTTTTGGAAATATTGAAGAAATTTGATTGAATCTTAGTATCTTTATGTTTTAAGAATGTTGATTGATTTTCTATATTAATACTTTGAAAAAAATCTATTTTAGAATTATTTTAACTTTTCCCCTTCTAGTGGGATTTTTAAACTTTATTTTTTGCAAGTATCTGTACATAAATATTCAATAAATGTTTCTCTAAGTGAAAATAAGTTGATGTGTACTTTGTGCCAAACAGTGTTCTAGATGATTTTAATTAGAGTATTTGCTTTGGGACTCTTGTGTATTAGAGTTAGACCTAAAGACCCTACCAAACTTTATTCTAATGCCAATCTGTGGTATATAGTATTATTATCACTGTTTTACTGATAATGTAATTAAGACATTGAGAAAGAAACTTGCCCAAAATCATGGCCAGCAGGTAGCAGAGCTGGATTTGAACTGAGTCTCTCTCCAGGAGTCTGTATTCCCTTTTTTTTGACATCTTTACTGCAGTATAATTGCTTTACAATGGTGTGTTAGTTTCTGCTTTATAACAAAGTGAATCAGCAATACATATACATATATCCCCATAGCTCCTCCCTCTTGTGTCTCCCTCCCACCCTCCCTATCCCACCCCTCTAGGTGGTCACAAACACCAAGCTGATCTCCCTGTGCTATGCGGCTGCTTCCCACTAGCTATCCATTTTACATTTGGTAGTATATATAAGTCCATGCCACTCTCTCACTTTGTCCCAGCTTACCCTTCTCCCTCCCCGTGTTCTCAAGTCCATTCTCTACATCTGCGTGTTTATTCCTGTCCTGCCCCTATGTTCCTCAGAACCTTTTTTTTTTTTAGATTCCATATATATGTGTTAGTATATGGTGTTTGTTTTTCACTTTCTGACTTACTTCACTCTGTATGACAGACTCTAGGTCCATCCACCTGACTACAAATAACTCAATTTCGTTTCCTTTTATGGCTGAGTAATATTCCATTGTATACATGTGCCACATCTTGTTTATCCATTCATCTGTTGATGGACACTTAGGTTGCTTCCATATCCTGGCTATTGTACATTGCGGTACATGACTCTTTTTGAATTATGGTTTTCTCAGGGTATATGCCCAGTAGTGGGATTGCTGAGTTGTATGGTAGTTCTATTTTTAGTTTTTTAAGGAACCTCCATACTGTTGTCCATAGTGGCTGTATCAATTTCCATTCTCACGAACAGTGCAAGAGAGCTCCCTTTTCTCCACACCCTCTCCAGCATTATTGTTTGTAGATTTTTTGATGATGGCCATTTTCACCGGTGTGAGGTGATACCTCATTGTAGTTTTGATTTGCATTTCTCTAATGATTAGTGATGTTGAGCATCGTTTCATGTGTTTGTTGGCAATCTGTATATCTTCTTTGGAGAAATGTCTATTTAGGTCTTCTGCACATTTTTGTACTGGGTTGTCCGTTTTTTTGATATTGAGCTGCATGAGCTGCTTGTAAATTTTGGAGATTACTCCTTTGTCAGTTGCTTCATTTGCAAATATCATCTCCCATTCTGAGGGTGATCTTCTCATCTTCTTTTATGGTTTCCTTTGCTGTGCAAAAGCTTTTAAGTTTCATTAGGTCCCATTTGTTTATTTTTGTTTTTATTTCCAATTCTCTAGGAAGTGGGTCAAAAAGGATCTTGCTGTGATTTATGTCATAGAGTGCTCTGCCTATGTTTTCCTCTAAGTGTGTCTGGTCTTACATTTAGGTCTTTAATCCATTTTGAGTTTATTTTTGTGTATGGTGTTAGGGAGTGTTCTAATTTCATTCTTCTACATGTAGCTGTCCAGTTTTCCCAGCACCACTTATTGAAGAGGCTGTCTTTTCTCCATTGTATATTCTTGCTTTATCAAAGATAAGGTGACCATATGTGCATGGGTTTATCTCTGGGCTTTCTATCCAGTTCTGTTCATCTATATTTCTGTTTTTGTGCCAGTACCATACTGTCATTTTTTTTTTAATAAATTTATTTTATTTATTTATTTTTGGCTGCATTGGGTCTTCGTTGCTGCGTGCAGGCTTTCTCTAGTTGTGGCGAGCGGGGGCTACTCTTCATTGCGGTGTGTGAGCTTCTCATTGCGGTGTCTTCTCTTGTTGTGGAGTACGGGCTCTAGGCTCGTGGCCTTCAATAGTTGCAGCACGTGGGCTCAGTAGTTGTGGCTCACGGGCTCTAGAGCACAGGCTCAGTAGTTGTCGCTCACGGGCTTAGTTGCTCCACAACATGTGGGCTCTTCCTGGACCAGGGATTGAACCCGTGTCCCCTGCATTGGCAGGCGGACTCTCAACCACTGTGCCACCAGGGAAGTCCCTACCATACTGTCTTGATTACTGTAGCTTTGTAGTATAGTCTGATGTCCGGGAGCCTGATTCCTCCAGCTCTGTTTTTCTCTCTCAAGATTGCTTTGGCTATTCGGGGTCCTTTGTGTTTCCATACAAATTGTAAAATTTTTTGTTCTAGTTCTGTGAAAAATGCCAGTGGTAGTTTGATAGGGAATGCATTGAATCTGTAGATTGCTTTGGGTAGTATAGTCATTTTCACAATGTTGATTCTTCCAATCCAAGAACATGGTATATCTCTCCATCTATTGGTATCATCTTTAATTTCTTTCGTCAGTGTCTTATAGTTTTCTGCAGACAGATCTTTTGTCTCCTTAGATAGATTTATTCCTAGGTATTTTATTCTTTTTGTTGCAATGGTAAATGGGAGTATTTCCTTAATTTCTCTTTAACATTTATCATCATTAGTGTATAGGAATGCAAGAGATTTCTGTGCATTAATTTTGTATCCTGCTACTTTAGCAAATTCACTGATTAGCTCTAGTAGTTTTCTGTTAGCATCTTTAGGATTCTCTATGTATAGTATCATGTCATCTGCAAACACTGACAGCTTTACTTCTTCTTTTCTGATTTGTATTCCTTTTATTTCTTTTTCTTCTCTAATTGCTGTGGATGAAACTTCCAAAACTATGTTGAATAATAGTGGTGAGAGTGGGCAACCTTGTCTTGTTCCTCATCTTAGTGGAAATGGTTTCAATTTTTCACCATTGAGAATGATGTTGGCTGTGGGTTTGTCATATATGGCCATTATTATGTTGAGGTAAGTTCCCTCTATGCCTACTTTCTGGAGGGTTTTTATCATAAATGGGTGTTAAATTTTGTTGAAAGGTTTTACTGCATCTACTGAGATGATCATATGGTTTTTCTTCTTCAGTTTGTTCATATGGTTTATCACATGCATTGAGTTGCGTATATTGAAGAATCCTTGCATTCCTGGGATAAACCCCACTTGATCATGGTGTATGATCTTTTTAATGTGCTGTTGGATTCTGTTTGCTATTGGCCTGTAGTTTTCTTTCTTTGATATTGGCCTATAGTTTTCTTTCTTTGTGACATCTCGGTCTGGTTTTGGTATCAGGGTGATGGTGGCCTCATAGAATGAGTTTGGGAGTGTTCCTCCCTCTGTATATTTTGGAAGAGCTTGAGAAGGATAGGTGTTAGCTCTTCTCTAAATGTTTGATATAGAATTTGCCTGTGACACCATCTGGTCCTGGGATTTTGTTTGTTGGAAGATTTTAAATCACAGTCTCAATTTCAGTGCTTGTGATTTGCCTGTTTCTTCCTGGTTCATTCTTGGAAGGTTGTGCTTTTCTAAGAATTTGCCCATTCTTCCAGGTTGTAATCTTATTGGCATATACTTTCTTGTAGTAATCGCTCATGATCCTTTGTATTTCTGCAGTGTCAGTTGTTACTTCTCCGTTTTCATTTCTAATGCTATTGAGTTGAGTCTTCTCCCTTTTTTTCTTGATGAATCTGGCTAATGGTTTATCAATTTCGTTTATCTTCTCAAAGAACCAATTTTTACTTTTATTGATCTTTGCTATTGTTTCCTTTATTTCTTTTTCATTTACTTCTGATCTGATCTTTATGCTTGCTCTCTTTCTGCTAACTTTGAGGTTATTTTGTTCTTTCTCTAATTGCTTTAGGTGTAAGTTTAGATTGTTTATTTGAGATGTTTCTTGTTTCTTGAGGTAGGATTGTATTGCTATAAACTTCCCTCTTAGAACTGCTTTTGCTGCATCCCATAGGTTTTAGGTCGTCGTGTTTTCATTGTCATTTGTTTCTAGGTATTTTTTGATTTCCTCTTTGATTTCTTCAGTGATCTCTTGGTTATTAAGTAGTATATTGTGTAGCCTCCATGTGTTTGTGTTTTTTACAGAATTCTTCCTGTAATTGATATGTAGTCTCATAGTGTTGTGGTCGGAAAAGATAGTTGATACGATTTCAATTTTCTTAAATTTACCAAGCCTCTTTTGTGACCCAAGATATGATCTATCCTAGGGAATGTTCCATGAGGACTTGAGAAGAAACTGTATTCTGTTGTTTTTGGATGGCATATCCTATAAATCTCAGTTAAGTCCATCTTGTTTAATGTATCATTTAAAGCTTGTGTTTCCTTATTTACTTTGACTTTGGATGATCTGTCCATTGGTGAAAGTGGGGTGTTAAAGTCCCTTACTATGATTGTGTTAGTGTTGATTTCCCCTTTTATGGCTGTTAACATTTGTTATGTATTGAGGTGCTCTTATGTTGGCTGCATAAATATTTACAGTTGTTATATCTTCTTCTTGGATTGATCCCTTGATCATTATGTAGTGTCCTTCTTTGTCTCTTGTAATAGTCTTTATTTTAAAGTCTATTTTGTCTGATATGAGAATTGCTACTTCCGCTTTCTTCTGATTTCCATTTGCATGGAAAGGCTTTTTCCATCCCCTCACTTTCTGTCTCTATATGTCGCTAGGTCTGAAGTGGGTCTCTTGTAGACAGCATATATATGGGTCTTGTTTTTGTATCCATTCAGCCAGTCTATGTCTTTTGGTGGGAGCATTTAATCCATTTACATTTAAGGTAATTATCAGTATGTATGTTCCTATTACCATTTTCTTAATTGTTTTGGGTTTGTTATTGTAGGTCTTTTCCTTGTCATGTGTTTCCTGCCTAGAGAAGTTCCTTTAACATTTGTTTTAAAGCTGGTTTGGTGGTGCTGAATTCCCTTAGCTTTTGCTTGTCTGTAAAGGTTTTAATTTCTCTGTTGAATCTGAATGATATCCTTGCTGCATAGATTAATCTTGGTTGTAGGTTTTTTCCTTTCATCACTTTACGTATGTCCTGCCACTCCCTTCTGGCTTGCAGAGTTTCTGCTGAAAGATCAGCTGTTAACCTTATTGGGATTCCCTTGTATGTTATTTGCTGCTTTTCCCTTGCTGCTTTTAATATTTTTTCTTTGTATTTAATTTTTGATAGTTTGATTAATATGTGTCTTGGCATGTTTCTCCTTGGATTTATCCTGTATGGTACTCTCTGCACTTCCTGGACTTAATTATTTCCTTTCCCATATTAGGGAAGTTTTCAACTATAATCTCTTCAAATATTTTCTGTCTCTTTTTTTTCTCTTCTTCTTCTGGGACCCCTATAATTCGAATGTTTATGCGTTTAATGTTGTCCCACAGGTCTCTAAGAGTGTCCTCAATTATTTTCATTCTTTTTCCTTTGTTCTGCTCTGCAGTAGTTATTTCCACAATTTTATCTTCCACATCACTTATCCGTTTTTCTGCTTCAGTTATTCTGCTATTGATTCCTTCTAGAGAATTTTTAGTTTCATTTATTGTGTTGTTCATCATTGTTTGTTTGCTCTTTAGTTCTTCTAGGCCTTTGTTAAACGTTTCTTGTATTTTTTCCATTCTATTTCCAAGATTTTGGATCATCTTTACTATCGTTATTCTGAATTCTTTTTCAGGTAGACTGCCTATTTCCTCTTCATTCTTGTTTGGTCTGGCGGGTTTTTACCTTCATCTGCTGTGTGTTTCTCTTTCTTCTTATTTTGCTTATCTTACTGTGTTTGGGGTCTCCTTTTCGCAGACTGCAGGTTCGTAGTTCCCGTTGTTCTTGGTGTCTGCCCCCAGTGGGTAACGTTGGTTCAGTGGGTTGTGTAGGGTTCCTGGTGGAGGGGACTGGTACCTCTGTTCTGGTGGATGAGGCTGGATCTTGTCTCTTTGGTGGGCAGGTGTGCATCTGGTGGTGTGTTTTAGGTGTCTGTGACCTTATTATGATTTGAGGCAGCCTCTCTCCTAATGGGTGGGGTTGTGTTCCTCTCCTGCTAGTTGTTTGGCATAGGATGTTCAGCACTGTAGTTTGCTGGTCATTAAGTGGAGCTGGGTCTTAGTGTTGAGGTGGAGATCTCTGGGAGAGCTTTTGCCATTTGATATTACTTGAAGCCGGGAAGTCTCTGGTGGACCAATGTCTTGAACTTGGCTTTCCCAGCTCAGAGGCACAGGCCTGACACCCGGCCGGAGCACCATGACCCTGTCAGCAACATGGCTCAGAAGGAAAGGGAGAAAGAAAATAGGAAAGAAATAAATAAAAATAATAAAAAGAAATAAAGTTATTAAATTAAAACATTTAAAAGATTTTTTAAAAATAAAAAAATTTAAAAGTAATAAAAGAAAAAAGAAAGGAAGAAAGAAGAGAGCAACCAAACCAAAAAACAAATCCACCAATGATAACAAGTGCTAAAAAAAAAAAAACAAAAACAGAAACTGACAGAACACTAGGACAAATGGTAAAAGCAAAGCTATACAGACAAAATCACACAAAGAAGCATACACATACACACTCACAGAAAGAGTAAAAGGAAAAAATAATATATATATATAAAAAAGGAAGAGAGCAATCAAATCAGTAAACAAATCTACCAATGATAATAAACTGTAAATACTAAACTAAGATAAACATAAAAAGAGAAGCCAGTCAGTCACATACAGCAAACCCCAAGTCTACAGTTGCTCCCAAAGTCCACTGCATGAATTTTGGGATGATTCGTTGTCTATTCCGGTATTCCAGAGATGCAGGGTACATCAAGTTGATTGTGGAGATTTAATCTGCTGCTCCTGAGGCTGCTGGGAGACATTTCCCTTTCTCTTCTTTGTTTGCACATTTCCTGGGGCTCAGCTTTGGATTGGCCCCGCCTCTGCATGTAGGTCGCCTGAGGGCATCTGTTCCTGCCCAGGCAGAATGGGGTAAAGTAGCAGCTGATTAGGGGGCTCTGGCTCACTCAGGCGTGGGGAGTGAGGGGTCTGCATGGAATGCAGGGCGAGCCTGCGATGGCAGAGGCCTGCGTGACATTGCAATGGCTTGCGTGACATTGCAACAGCCTGAGGCACGCCGTGTGTTCTCCTGGGGAAGTTGTCCCTGGATCACGGGACCCTGGCAGTGGTGGGCTGCACAGGCTCCCGGGAGGGGAAGTGTGGATAGTGACCTGTGCTTGCACACAGGCTTCTTGGTGGCTGCAGCAGCAGCCTTAGCGTCTCATGCCTGGCTCTGGGGTCTGTGCTGATAGCCACGGCTCACGCCCATCTCTGGAGCTCGTTTAGGCGGTGCTCTGAATCCCCTCTCCTCACGCACCCTGAAACAATGGTCTCTTGCCTCTTAGGCAGGTCCATACTTTTTCCCGGACTCCCTCCTGGCTAGCTGTGGTGCACTAGCCCCCCTTCAGGCTGTGTTCACGCAGCCAACCCCAGTCCTCTCCCTGGGATCCGACCTCCGAAGCTGGAGCCTCAGCTCCCAACCCCTGCCCACCCCGGCGGGTGAGCAGACAAGCCTCTCGGTCTGGTGAGTGCCAGTCGGCACCGATCCTCTGTGCGGGAATCTCTCCACTTTGCCCTCCGCACCCCTGTTTCTGCGCTCTCCTCTGTGGCTCCGAAGCTTCCCCCCCCCCCGCCACCTGCCGTCTCCGCCAGTGAAGAGGCTTCCTAGTGTGTGGAAATTTTTCCTCCTTCACAGTTCCCTCCCTGGGGTGCAGGTCCTGTCCCCATTCTTTTGTCTCTGTTTTTCCTTTTTTCTTTTGCCCTACCCAGGTACGTGAGGACTTACTTGCCTTTTCAGAAGTCTGAGGTCTTCTGCCAGCATTCAGTAGGTGTTATGTAGCAGTTGTTCCACATATAGATGTATTTCTGATGTATGTGTGGGGAGGAAGGTGATCGCCACGTCTTCTCCACCATTTTGAAGGTCTCTCCCCAGCAGCCTGTATTGTTTTGTTTTTTTTTGTGTGTGGTACGTGGGCCTCTCACTGCTGTGGCCTCTCCCGTTGCGGAGCACAGGCTCCGGACGCACAGGCTCAGCGGCCATGGCTCACGGGCCCAGCCGCTCCGCGGCATGTGGGATCCTCCCAGACCAGGGCACGAACCCGCGTCCCCTGCATCGGCAGGCGGACTCTCAACCACTGTGCCACCAGGGAAGCCCAGGAGCCTGCATTCTTAATTATTATACTTTAACTTTTATATCCTGTTGAGAGAGATCATTCATTATTGTTACACCTCTGTTTAAAATCCTTCAGAGGTCCCCCACTGCCTTCTGCATGATGTTTAAATAAATATTTTAACATGGCATTCATAGCTCTTCTTGACCTTATCCCAGCCTACCCTATTCTATCACGTCACATTATCAGCCCTGTTCCCTGTCTCCAATTACTAACAATTTTCCAAAGGCACTATGCTATTTCATCCTTCCTTTTTTTTTTTTTTTTTTTTTTTATATTATATTCTGCCCTCTGGCTGGAATGTACCTTCCTTCTTTTTCTCTCCTGGCTGACTCCTATATGTCCTTAGAAACTATAACTCTTTCTGAAAGTTTCCTTAACTGCTCATTTATAGTCGTCTCTCTCCTCAGTACTCTCCTAAATTTTTCCTTCTTTAATGTACCAGTGTATAGTACTTATTTCACTATGTTTTAATAAATGATCTTCTTCTCTCTCAACTCGACTAACTTCTTGAGGCAAAGAACTGTGTTCTGCACATCTCTTTGTCCCCATGGCCTAGTAAAAATTACCTGGCACATAGGAGATGGTCAATAAATGTTTGTTGAAAGAATGAATGATTAATTCATTACTTGTTTTACAGATCACCCATAAGGTTTGCTTACTGCGATGTCCTGTTGAATTTTTACTTTATTTTATTAAAAAAATTTTTTTGGTATTTTCTAGTAAACGTGTATTTTATTGACTATAAACTCACATGTAACTTTTAACATTTTCACTCTTGTTGAATTTTTAAATAGTGCTATGAATTATTTTGTTAGTGACATTAATGAAAAGATGTTTGTAAGAACAAGAAGTTGCTCTCTTGGAATGCGAGTCAATTAATGGGTTTCTTGAGATATCTTTTTTAAACACATGATATTTTTGCTTATTTAGTTGTAAAATAATATAGGTTCCTTAATGGTGAGTTATTTAAAAGCAATTATGTTTAGCTACTCAGTTGAAAGTGATTCTCTGGTGAACAAGTTAACTCACTTATAAGCATGTATTAAGAAGAATGCCTAGGGACTTCCCTGGTGGTCCAGTGGTTAGGATTCCAGGCTTCCTCTGAAGGCGGAGTGGGTTCGATCCCTGTTGGGGGAACTAGGATCCAGCAGCATGCTGTGCGGCGCAGCCAAAACAAAAAAAAGAATGCTTAGTCTAACTGGTATAGTTCTTTGCTTTAATATTTTTACTCTTGTCAATACTTAATGAAAATATATCTCATTAAACTTGAAGTTACTAGTAATTATTCTGTGACTGCATTTCATTTATGTACTATCTTGACGCTGTATATAGAAATATTAATTTTATGAAAGCTCATAGCATTATTCACCACCAAAAGCAATAGAAAGATAACCATATATAACAAATAAATCTCTTGAGAAAAAAAAATCTCTTTTAAAACATATAAAATATATTAATGGTTTTTATATCCTCATTTTATATAATTGTATGGAAAATTCAATTCTTTAATTTGGGAGGAAATATTTTGTTTCATGGCTTTTAAAAATATTTAACTCTTTTAACAGGCATGAAGGGGTAAGAAAAGAAAATTACTTGTTTCAGCCTGGTCGGCTGTATATCTGGGCTAGCTCTATTTTGCTGCAGCTGAAATTCAAACATGAGGAAATTGGAGAAATTTACAATTCAATGTGTGTTTCATCAGGGAGAAATCCACAGATTGTTTTGACACTCAGTTAGAAATTCAGCATGAAGATGGACGTCTCATGAAATTTGCAGCTGCTGATTGAATTTATATTTCCATAAAGGCCATCAACAGTAGCAGCCTGCAGGGGAAGAGGGGGGAGAGAAATGACAAAAATTGTGAGGCTAGCATTTTTCCTCAGCGTTATAGTGGCAAATTACTGGTAATAAGGGTTTACACTGACCAGGATTAAAGAAGAATATGGACAGCCAGAAGGGAAGGACTTCTCAGTTTAATTGATTTTAACTAAATATGTCTACATTTGATATCTAAATATGTGTTTAGTCATACGTAGAAAATGTAATATGTACCTAAAAGTCAGTTTATTCGTCTTTACTATTTAAATAGGAAAAATAAGGTATTTCTTGAAGTTATAGAAGGTTTTATTGTGTGGGTTATTTTCATAAGAGCCTTTCAAGATAAAAGATGAGTATTGTAGGAACAGAGTACAAGCTTGTTTTTTATACGATTGAAAAATCATTTCATGTTCTTGTAAGTAACACACAGTTCACTTTTTGAGAATATCAACTCATTATTTTAAATATTAAAAAAATGTTTTGAACAGACAGCCAAGTAACAATCACAGATAACAAGTTGCCTTTTCAAGGAAATTATTTCATTCTCATTTTAAAGTGGGGTTTTTTTTTGAGCAAAATTGGCAAAAAGTTAATTCTTTTGTTTAATGCTTGTCTGGTAGAGATTTCGTATTGTACATGATTTTAAAATATTCATGGATTGTAGGTGAACTAAACGACTCAAGAATGTGTTCATTGTTCCCGCAGAGTTCTTTGTCTCTGTGGACAGTGTGTGTTTTAACCATAACAGGGTGCCCTCAGATGGCTTTATTGGAAGATTAGTATTTGCACAATTGTATGTAAAACTGTATCCTTTCTGTGAAAAAAATTACATGTTGTTTAAAATTATGTAGTCTAAATATAAAAGTGAGATTGTTACCCAGAAAATATATACATAATTGTTAGCTTTTAATTTTTTTAATGTACTAGATTATTTAAGAGTATAAGAACATAGAAACTGATTCCATTAGTTTTGTTATATTTAATTATATTTGAGAACATCTACTATATCTATATTGTAAACTATTTTAATTTGAGAAGAACAGTATACATTTCTGATATTTGTGCTAAAATATACACATGGACATTTTTCGGAGTTTCAGAATTTGCTTTAGGTGTTAAATGAGCATCTTCAGATTACATAACAAGAGTGTGCTTATTCTGCTAGGAGTTTATGAAGGCTTGCTTTTTCAACATTACTTGCTATTGTTTTATTCTCTGTGTTAATACCAGAATCTGCCACTTAAGTATATTTTTACTTCTTATGCATTAGTTTACAAACCAAAGCAATACTATTTTATGAGAGAAGTACCACTGTGTCCAGCATAGATTTCGCAGGTATTTGGAAAAACTATTTTCTCATTTGTGCTTTTTCTTCCTAGCCTTACTCAGGCATACGCATTTTTGGGTCATTCATTCAAGAAGTCATTCTAGACTTCTCCCTCTTTCTTTCTTCTTTTCCCTCCCATTTGAGAATTTGCAGTATTCAGCATTCCAAAATACATGAGCCTAGCTAATTTAATTTACTGCTTATTAAAAGTCACCTTTTTCTTTAAGTTGCTACCAATTTCATCACCCAATTAAATCAGTATCTTCATTTGCTATTTTAGTGTCTTGCTTCTGCTCATGTGTATTTTTAGTTTTTATCCATGAGATATAATTTATTCTTTCTTTATTCAACAAACATTTATTACTGATACCTATGTATCAGAAACTATTTTAGGTGCTGGCAACACAGTAGTAAACAACACAAAGCCCCCTCTCCACCTTCATGGAGTTTGCATTTTAGTGGGAGAGAGAGAGACAGTAAATAAATGAATATGTAATATAATGTTACTCATGAATATGAATAACTATAAAGCAAGATAAGGGGCTAGAATGTGACAGAATGGGGATGTGGTGACTAGATAGGAAGTTCTAAAAGGATCTCTCTGATGATGTTCCATTTGAAAAGAAACCTGAGTGAAATGAGGGAGTGTGTAATACTTGGGAGTTCTATGTATTTTCCCTTTACTTTGTATAGCATGAGCATTTCCCCCCGATTTTGCTGTATGAGTGTTTTTCACTTATCCCCATCCTCTAGTTACACTCAACATGAGTAGTCTAGAATTATGCTTCCACAGCTCCTATAGCTTTTCCATCTCATACAGTTTGTATATTTATATACAAATATGTAGAAATAAGGTTTCTTTGGAGGCAGTATTATTTATTTTTTATAAAAAATGGAATCATTATATTTACCTTTCTCTGGCACTTGTGTTTCTTACTTAGCAGTAAATCATGACCGTTACTTAGATCAGAAGATATAGACCAAAAGCAATTCCTTTTAAAATTCATATTGTCATAATATGGATAATGCCACAGTTTATTTAGCCTTTGATTAATACATTAATGGACATTTCAGTTGCTTGCAGTTTTTTTTACTACTACTGAAAATGCTCCAGTAAATGTCCTGTACAAATATCCTTTCCTACTAATGCTTTTTTTTTTTTTTTGCGGTACGCGGGCCTCTCACCGCTGCGGCCTCTCCCGTTGCGGAACACAGGCTGCGGACGCGCAGGCCCAGCGGCCATGGCTCACGGGCCCAGCCCTTCCGCGGCATGCGGGATCCTCCCAGACCGGGGCACGAAGCCGCGTCCCCTGCATCGGCAGGCCGACTCCCAACCACTGCGCCACCAGGGAAGACCCCTACTCATGCTTTTACGTCTGTAAAATAAATTCCCAGAGTTGACATTGCAGTAGCAAAGGATATGTCCAATATTTATTAATGAATATTACCAGAGTACTTTCCAAAAATATCTTAACAATTCACATTTCTCATCCCAGTGTAGGGGAGTGTCCCTTTTCTCCATAGCCTTACTAGCACTAGGTAACTTTGTATTTTGTTTTGTGTATTTCCTCTGACTGTTTTTAACCCATCAGTCATCTGTCTCCGTGACGCTCAGCTTGTGTGTACCCTGGGCATGCTATTTGGAATAATGGAACACTGTGCCCTTACGGAACTGTACAGATCACTTTTTATCAATCTTACCATGTTGGGTTTTAACACATGTTTAAGTATATTCTTCACCCACTCTGACCCTCTGACCAGTAACACAAGGCCTGACACACTGTAGGAGAGCGGTCTGGGTGAATACTTGCTTTCAAAACTAAATGTACGAGATCTTTGCCAAGCCTGTTGGATTATCTGTGCCATTGATTTCTCTTTGTCAATGCACATAAGGGTTCACTACATTTAGAAGTTGTTACCTGAGAGGTCAAACATATTCTTTCCTTGACAGTATTTTTCTCTGGGGTTTGAGCAAGCATTTTTCCTATGTTACATATTGCTATGATCAAGACACAGTTCTATTTGTCAGATTGTTGCTTGGCTACTGTGCATTTTTTTCTGAATCTGAAATCACATGCACATTCTAGGCCTATCCCTGAAATTTTTTAAAGTAATATTGTTGACACTTTACTGGGCAAGTGTCTTCATCCCAGTATGTGATGTGCACCAGTGAACAGAGGTCAGGTAAGGGGCAAAGCTGTTTGTCATTTGCCAGTCGGTTTGCTACAACCAGATAAAAGTGTATTCCTATTTTCAGATTTAAAGTATAAACAAAATATATCTCTAGTCTCAACCAGTCTCTTCTTTTTAGAATCTTAATGTTGAAATGTCCCTTTGCTATCAGCTAGCTCAGTCTTTTCACAGCCACCCATTCTAGAAGGTTATGTTTAGAGAGCATTTTGGTTTCTGCCTTTATTTATTCTTTATGTGAACTGGGAGCTATGGTGATCCAGCAATAGCCTGAGTGACCATAGACTGCATTAGCAGCTGGACTCTAGAGGAAAGGGAAAGTGAAATCCTGATGAAGCTGTGACTGACTGAGATCATGCCTTTAAATGGTGTGTCTAAAAGATTATTCAGTGCTCACAAGTGTAAAGAGCCAGATGGTGTTTCAAGTTTTTAATGTAGGATGAGCATAAAGGTCTTTGAATTAGATTTTAGTAATAGGGCATGTATAGGAATCTTAGGGGATATACTATACTGTCTTTGATGGGTAGTTAGGGAGTGCATATTGGTTAATCCAAGACTTCTGACAGAGTTTTGAGAATTTAGGTAGAATGGACATGACAAGTAGGGAAACTTATCAACTCTTCAAGTTAAGTCTGGAGTTGCCTTATATAGAGTAGCCAATTCTCTTTTGCCTTCCTATTCCCTGTTTTCCCATTCCCTATCTTATTCATTCTTACCATTTAAATGTGTTCAGAGTATGTATCTATTACTCTTCTACTATTTGTTAGACATTCATGGTGTGGTTCAGAAACTGAGACCTGGAATAACACTTTTGCAAGCTCTGCTGTCACCAACAGACCTCAGCTCTTAGATCCTTTATTGAATCTGACTAGTTTGGACCACATTTCTTTTGAGGTATCGACTTCTTAATTTAGATTTTTTTATGTGTAAATTCGTTGATTATGTTTTCTAATAGTTTTTTGCTTTAAATGTTTTCTTTCTTAGCATTTTTAAAATGTGAAGTGTTTCAATCTATTAAAAGATTAATCTAAATATACAAGTAAGATATGTTATATAATATCTAGATAGTTTAACAATTAATTTCCTCTGTTTTCCTCTTCCTTCCTCCCTTCCTTCCTCTTTTTCTTTAATACTTGAAAGCATATTGAAGATTACTTCTAATTCCCCAAATAACTGATGAGGTTTCTTATAGCAAAAGGTCAAGCAGTTTAAGATTAAAGTTATGTAACCTTTCTATTTTAAACTGGAACATTAAGATTTTTCCTGAACCTACTTCTAACAAACACCCATTCTTTAGTTACCATTATTCTTTGCCTTAGGTACACCATTTGTCTGCCTCCTTAGCTCCTTTTCCTGGCTGCCTTATCACTGTCATCTCTTCTGTTTAGTTCCTTTGACTGCTCTTTTAAACTTAGTTTTGTATAGACTCCTTTATTACATCCATTATACTTATCAACCACTTCAACTCTTGTGAGAGTCATGGATATAGGTGACAAGTTCTGTACCTCTCAGCAATCATCGAATAACCATTATGCTTTTACGTAGATAACTTCTCGGAAATTGGGTTTATATAAGGTTTTTTTGAACCTTAATTATTACACTATATGAAGACAGTGATGTAGATTTTTTATACTATCTATGCCAATACATAATGGATTTATTATAGTACTATGGAAAATATTAAAGATATCCTTTCAAGTAGGGGCTTTATTATATATTATCCTTCATGATACAAATCTGTTTTATAGTCCATATGATACCCATTTTGTGGTATAGATTTAATTTTTATCATAAAATTGTTTACATTTTCATTTAATGGTACCTATAATTAGTAAACCTGGAATGACTTAGGACACTTCTTGTATGATAGGTATTGAACATTCTCTTATACTTGTAAGTACAATTTATCTATAAATTTATGCATTCCAGTATTTGTTCAACAGAAATTCAGGTTGTTCTGGCAATGATAATCTTAAACTCTCCTTATATAGAATTATTCTTTCTTGGAATGTTTTGGTTCATCTGTATTTTTAAAAATCAGAGTAGGGATAAACCAAACCTATACTAAGTAGACCACTTAGAATGACGTAAAACTTCTCACAGAAAAAAGGAATAGGGAGAGGTTAGACAAACAAAAGGAGTGTCTTTATATTTAACTCTATAGGGAACAATTGTACATAAATATATAGTGTGCACGTGCGTGCACACACACACCCCTGCTGCATATGATAAATCATTGGCTGAGGTTCTCATTTGTTTTGTCAGAAGGAGAGTGAAACATCTCCTATTTGTGGCCTAATTCTGATCATTAAGGAGAAAATTGATCAGTAAAGTAGAAAGTTCAGAGAAGTCAGTATATAATTTTAGAGTTTATGGTAGCTAAGGAAAGCAGCGCTATAGAGTTAGATACATATTCTAACCCATACATTAGAAGAGGAGTCTTCAGAAAGCTCTGCAGGAAAAATAGGTAAGTATTTATATTTCAAGAGGAATGGAAAAGGTCTAAACAAAAATTACTGACAGTATATCTGTTACTAATCCTAATGAGGAGGTGGAGATGGAAAGTCTGATAAAGGCAGTGCTCTAACTAGTGTTTTAAAAGGGCAAGAACACAAAAATGTCTGTAACTGTAGCCACAGGGAATGTAATGGCAGTAAGATAGGGGGCCTGATGTGTTCCCACATAATCATCAAAATTCAACAAAACGGCATGTTCAAACTATGAACAGAACACAAAGCCAAGGACAGTTGCTCAAATCAATAAAACATACTCCTAGAAAGACTAAACCTCAAAAAGATGAGACTTTTTTAAGTCTCACAAATGACACAAAATGGCCATCTACTTTTATATATGAATTTATGTAAGTGTATATATTTGGTTTTTCTTAGATGGGTAAATATATGTAGGTAACAAATATGTTCTTCTTTGATAACATTGAATATGAATATTAAGTAGACACAAAAAGCTAAAAACATTTGGAGCATAAAAATTTCAAAAGCTTAACCCATTACTTAAGAAAATAGTATATTTTTAATAGATGAAAGAGAACAAGACAGCTCTGTTCCCTTTTTTTCTCTTATATGTTGAGAAATGCTTTTAAGCTGAAAATATAAAACATAACATAGGCAAGAGGGAACATAAAGAAAATACTTAGGGAGACTTCTCTTGTGGCACAGTAGTTAAGACTCCTTGCTACCAGTGCAGGGGGCTCGGGTTTGATCCCTGGTCAGGGAACTAGATCACACATGCATGCCTCAACCAAGAGTTTGCATGCCACAACTAAGAAGCCCACGTGCCGCAACTAAGGAGCCAGTGAGCCACAACTAAGGAACCCATGAGCCACAACTAAAGGATCCTGCCTGCTGCAACTAAGGAGCCCACATGCGTCAACTAAGGAGCTGGTGAGCTGCAACTAAGGAGCCCTTGAGCTGCAACTAACGAGCCCACGTGCTGCAACTAAGGAGCCAGTAAGCTGCAACTAAGGAGCCTGCCTGCTGCAACTAAGACCCAGTGCAACCAAATAAAAAATAAATAGATTAAATAAATAAATAAATGTTAAAAAAACAAAAAGAAAATACTTAGAAAATCTGTAAATGTTCCAAACTTCTGCAAAGACCATTCTTTATGCCTTCTTTTTTCAACCACAGAACAGCCCTTTCTCTCCTCTTCACTATAATGCCAAGAGGAACAAGACATGGGCCTGCTCCTGGGGTCTCAGCCTAGAAGTAGACCTCCTCATATCACAACACCCCATTTTACAGTTATCTTATTCTGAGGGTTTCTTAACGCCAAACAAATAAAAAGAATGTCTTCAATGCTTTTTTCTGCTTGTCAGTAATAATTAGGCATTTGTTTTCATTCATTGTATAGTGTGGAGCATCTGATTAGTCTTACGATGAAAAAGTTCATGAGAAAGCTATCATATCCAAATAGAAGTTAAAAGTCAGTTGTTACTTAAAATGCAAAATTGTTATAAGTAGGGGATGCTTGAACTCAATTAGATAAATAATAAGTTACAAAGCTCAGTGGCTTAACACAAGCATTTATTTCTTGAATCAGGCAGCTGTCATTTATTTTATATTTTCATCACTTGGAAAAAATCTTCAAGGTTGACAAGGGAAGAAGAGAGCTAGCTGAAAGCTCACTTGGGATGATTTTAAGGGCTGGGCCTGGAAGAGGCATATGTCTCTTCTACCCATATTCCACTGGCCAGAACCCAGTCATGTGACCTCCACTAAACAGCAGGGGAGGCTGGAAGATGTAGAGGAGCTTGTGCATAATTGGTGAGCATGAGCTATCTTTGCCACAGTTGATTAAATCCAGTTACGTGAGTGTTTATTGTGAACAGTGTGCATGTGACTTTTCTAGGCACAGGGTTAGAAAGATGAATAAGTCATGGTTTCTTCCTTCAAGTGAATCATAAACGAGTTCTAAAACTCATTGTAGACTATAGCCTATATTTAGTTTTAGATTTTTCAAAACAAATCCATTGCCAATTCTTAGTATTATGAGACTAATAAGTATTTTTTAAAACAGCCAAAAGATTTGTATACCATCTGTATCAGTTAGGATTCAGGCAAGAAACAGATGGCACATTCAAATTAGATAATAAGGGACTATGTAAAGGTGTGGGCAGGGTCTAGGAGGGAAACCACAGGGTGTAGGAAACCACAGGTGCAATACTAGAGGGTTAACAGCAGGGTGTCTTCACCATTTGCAAGCCTAAAAGGGTGAGGAGAAGTGGTTTCTTGGGCCTGGAGTTGTGACCTTGAGTAAGGGAAACAGCCAGCCCATTGGAATTTGTAGGGAGTGAGCCAGCAAAATATATTCTATGACCTTATTCTCCTTCCTTCCTTCTAGTCTCCTGTTGGTATTCCCTAATATCTGAATCCCAGTAGAGTCCAGAGGGCAAGGGAACCTTTGATGTAATCCATATAGGTCAGCTTCCTAGGGCAGAGGGCAGAAAGGCAGGGACTGGATCTAGAGGGGCAAACATCACACTGTCCTAAGAAATCTTTTTTTCGTCTAATTGGCAGATATTTTCTAGGCCCTGTTCATTGCAAAGCTGTAAATTCTATGGGGCATATACAAAAGGTATGCCTTTTCCTTCAAGGACCTTGCTTTCTAGTGAGGGAGAGGGAACCACAAACTAAATTCAAAGGCAAGTCTCTAGAAGATTTGTGTTCAAGCAGTGATTGAGTGCCACATGGAGCATTAGATGAAGTGTAAGTGGTGTAGTTCAGAAGAGAAAGAGATTATTGTGCCCTTGAATTGTTAGGGGAAGCTTTGTGAAAGAACTGAAACTTGAACTTGGCTATGAAAGGTTTACAGAGTTTTTATGGACAAGGAGGATAGAGTCATACATACATATAGCTTGCTCAGAGTACACTGAGTGTGGAGTCCAGTTGAAGGTGGGAATTCATGCAGAAGTTAGTAAGAGGTAGGTTTAGGAATAGTTTGAGGTCAGAAGTTAGAGAGTCATAATGAGCAAACTAAGGAGTTTGTGCTTCTAAAAACCATCACGACGTTCTAGGACGGATTACAAGGTATTGTGTGGTAGAAGAGTTATGCAATGAAATAAATTTGGGAAATGTATACTCTCCCACCCTTGGATATATATAATGTGTTTTTAGTATTTTGAAAGCTCTGAAAAATCTTGTACAGAAACCACTTTTTCTGCTAAGCTTCACATGGCAAAAGAATTCTTTTCTTTTTTGAACTGAAACATGTTAACATCTTGTGAAACTCTATTATTCTATAAAACCTGTTTTGAGAAATGCTTCTATAGGTGATGGTAAGCCTTTGAATAGTTCTGAAAGAGTTACGACATGATTAAAGGGGTAATTTAGGGAGATTATTCTGGCAGTGTTATGCAAGATGGATTGGAGTGCACATGTTCATTTAGGAAGCTATTGCTACTGCAGTAATACAGGCAAATAGTGCTAGTCTGAAGTAAAGGGTGGTAGTGGGCTGTAAAAGATGCACACTTGTGAGGGGCATTTAGAGGAAAGAAATGATGACATGACTTTGACTGAATGTGGGTGATAAGAAGTAGGGAGGGGTCACAGAGAGAGGTAGAGGTCAGTAATGACACAAACTGACTTTCAGGCCCAAATCTTCTATTCTGTGTGAGTTTGTTAAACTGCAATCTATAATGTACGCAGACCATTAAGAAGGAAGTATAAAAGAAGACATTTGAGAAGAATGTGTGACAGTACACAATAGGCAACATAATGCCTATTCTGAAAATGAGTTTAAAAGAATGTATCCTGGGAATAATTGTGCATCATCACCATGGTATACAAACTAATCGTGATTCAGGACTAGAAGAGCAGTGTTCTGATCAAACTAGGTTGATGGACCAGACCATTGGGACTATGTATACAGAGCCAACTCAAACTGTATACTTATTAGTTGTACCTGTAAACTTAGGATTTTTATTAAACCTCCCCCCCAAAAAAATTTTTGGCACAGAACCAGTCTAGAGTTAAGAGCCAACTGTATCTTGTTTATTTGAGGTTTTATTAACAGTATTAACCTAAGAACACTGCTAATTTTTATAGCATGTTTCTCAACACCTTTTGAACCCCAATCACGTTAACAACGAGCTGCTGGCCTAATGTTTGTTTAGCGCCACATACATAAGGAAACCAGTGTTGGACAAAGAGAGAAATGCTATATAAATCTTTTAAAAATTATTTGTTATTAGGTCATAATCAATCATTCAAAAAGGGGGAAAAGCCCAGGAACAACTCTAACATTGTTTTCGGGAGTCATAGTTCTTGGTTGATACTCTCTTTGCAGCTGTAACTTTCTTCTCATTTCATACACTCACTGTCATTTGCCCATTTCTCTTCTGTGCTTAAGTGCTTTTCCCTTTATCTTCTTATATTGTGTTTTTATTTAGAGAAGACAAAGTACAATGTGATGCTTCTTCCTTATTACTTGCTAAATTCCTTGTTTACATGCTAAATCCCTATTTTAATGTAGTTTTGGGATAAATTTACTGAAAATATTCAGTGCTTATATTTTCAGTTTTGAATTTATTCATATTTTGACAGTAATTGGTAGAAAACTGTTTCTCACAGCTGACAGGCCAAGAAAAAAAAAAGCTTGGGGACAAAGCTAACACATGCCAGAGTGCTGAGGACCCATCAGATATTTAAAGAAGTGGCATTTGTACTTGCATTATTTAAGCTACTGTTGAAAAAGGGGGTGGGAAGAGACCATATTTGTAGCAAGCGTATTATAGAATTCATTTTCTAAAGAATCATGTTTTTGAAGAAGGTATAACATCTATCAGGCATTTTATGAAGCACACAAAACAAGTAGATAATAGTTCTCAAAAAGAGAAACTATGAATGTTGTGACATAAATCTTTTTTTTTTTTAAATCCCAAAACTCAAAGAAATATATTTACCTCCTAGAAAATAGTAATTAAGCCCAACTTTCAAACTGAATGTTAGTGAATAATTTTGTCATTTTCTACCACAGAAATACTATTTGGTAAACAGTACAAGGAAAGATATATTTAACCTGTTTTGCCAATTAACTTAGGTGTTAATTGTCAGACTGTGATTTGGGGGACTTCTGATGTCTTTAAGAATCCCTCAGGTGATGGGATAGCTGGTTCTTTTGTTTTAATGATTGTGACTGTATTTCTGTTCTTTCTGGCAAGTATGAATAATTACATTTAATAAAAATCAAACATCTCACTGTCTCATCAAAGAGAAAACCAACCTTGCCCTTAATTCAGATGAGATACACGCTGCTGCAAGCAGGGATGAATGGAACAGTCATCCCTACTTTATTTTGTAATTTTTCATAGTACAGGGTGAAATTTTGAAGGGCCGTTGATATAGATCAAGACACAATAACTCTTTTGGACTTTGAAGATATTCTATTAAATCATCTCAGATCCATCATTGAAATGAAGACTTGCACATAGAACAGAACACTTTAAGAACTTTTGAGAAGTTACAAACTTGTCCTCTTTCCCCAGCTTCAACCATGAAACACAAATTGTAGAATACTTTAACTTGAAGTTTACACAGTCTGACAAGTTTTTTTTTGTTGTTTGTTTGTTTTTTGCTTTTTTCCCTTATGCATGGTCAATGTAATGGGTTGAATAGTATCCCCTAGAAGTTCTTGTCTGCCCAAAATAAGGTCTTTGCATATGTAATTAGTTAAGGTGAGGTCCTACTAGATTAGAGTGGGCCCTAAATTCAGTGACTAATGTCTTACAAGAAGAGGAGACAACACACAGAGAAGGTCTTTTGAAGATGGAGGCAGAGACTGCAGTGATGCAGCTACATGCCTAGAGATGCCAAGGAATGCCAATACCACTAGAAGATGCAAAGATGAAATCTTCCCAAAGTCTTCAGAGGGAGCATGGCCCTGCCTACACCTTGATTTTGGACTTCTAGCCTCCAGAACTGTGAGAGAATAAATTTCTCTTATTCTAAAATACCCAGTTTGTGGTATTTTGTTATGACAACCCTAGGAAACCAAGACAGTATTCCTAACCATTCTTCTATAAACGTATTATGTTTTACTACTTACTTTTACATATTTGTCCTGTCTACTGTACTGTGAAGTCCTCAAGGACAAAACCATGTCATACTCATCCATAGTAGGCACATGGTTTAGTGTCCCCCAAATATTTATCACATAAGTCTGTGGGCACATTTATTTTTTAAGGTTCCCAAATGTATTCTTCCTGAATAAACATGTTAGTTTTTTATTAAATTTGCATACTTGAGGAAGACAAGAATATAAATAATCATAAGGATATTCTGTATGGAAAAGGTTGGAGATAATTGGCAGGCTTAGGTTTCTATTGTTAGCAAAGGTATGCTAGCTGTTACTACCACTTTTAGATCCCATTCAAATGAAAGATAAGATCTGAAGTGAATTTTAAAGTAAATGACATTTCTAAAGGGCTGTCAATCTGACTTCTGCAGAGAATATTCGGTTTGTCACAATTTTGCTCTAACATTATAGAGCACAACTGAAAATAAATGATTGCTTAACTATCAAAATTTTGTCCAAAGCACATATCATTTGTAAAGATTACATTTTAGTAAAAAGACTAAAAAACATAATTTAAAGTAACATGGTATTTTATGAAGAACTGACATTCCAAAATAACATCTAAATGGATATATAAAAATTAAAAATTTTTAATCTTAAAGGCTTAGCTTATAGCCTAAATTTCTAAGATATGAAAAATGGTCATTAAATAATATTCTTCTGTCTCAATTTAAATATATTCTCCATTTACTAGTGTCATTTTTTTGTCTCTCTTTAATTACAAGTAGTTTTAAATTGCCCCTTTGAATATTTCTTACTCAGTAGTTGAAATACTGCCAATAGAGGGACTAATGACTCTTTGAGGTAGTCGTAGGTCGTTTTCACCGGTCCCATTTTTTTTCATGAATTTTAATATACAAGAATTCCTAGTCTTTGTATATTAAATTCTCTCCCTTCTTATAGAGACTGTAAGTAAGAAATATTAATTTAACTCATTACAGGAAATGGACCAGTACTAGAATAAGAGATTGCCAGTTTTGAAAACTGGCAAGGACTTTATGTATTTTTAGCTACATAAATAAATTATGAATTATAAGCAAAATTTAGTTTATCCAACTGGGTGAATAAACATCTCTTGTAATGGCTAAATCTTACGGGCAGTCACTCAAATTGTCTTCTCCTAATAAGGAGAAAAGAGTCATTGTTTTTAGTAGAGGACATCTTTTTAGACATTTGTTCACCATGTTTCCTAGAGGAAAGTGATGATTTTAAGGGCCACTTGGTAATTATTTTCTTTCTGCTTTCCAATGATGCTTTCACATGCCATGAATCAAAATAGAAATCTCTGTGGCAGCCATGGGCAAACCAGGTATGCTTCTGGAAGCCTGACAGTTTCCATGACATATCTTGTGAGTGAATCATATGGATAAAATTACCCATAATAAACTCAAATTAAAAATCTAGATATGAGCAAGTAGATTTATAACTATTACTATGCTGGAGTCTTCTTTAGAAATGTATTTTTACTTTTGGACTTAGTACTATTATTCTAAGTACCTAAATGAACCCAGTAATCTTGATAATGCTGTTTTAACCATAGGAGATTTTTACCTTCAGTTTGAAATTTGTTGGTCCTTTATAAACAAATAATTCCATGATTGTAATTTAAATTCCTCTTAAACCCAAGTGCTTATCATTAGTGGGCCAGTACCATAAATTGTACATATACACAGTAAATGTGTATATGTTACTAAGTAAAAGGAAAAGTGCAGAAAAGTTTGTAGAGTAAGTGATTTGTGGATAAACAAAAGGGGTAAAATTATATGTGAGTGTATGTGTATAATATACATACATATAAATTTTATATTGACTTTTGTGTGCATAAAAGTAATTTCTGGAAAGATAAACTAATAAAGAGGGGTTGCCAGCTATGTTTATGTGCAGGGATGGGAACTCAGCCAATAGGACATAGGCATAGGAGGGAGTTTTTTCACTGTAGGCCATTTTATGCTTTATGTTTGAACCATGTGAATATATTACTTAGAAAGGGAGGGAGGGAGGGATGAGGAAGGAAGGAAGGAAGGAAGGGGGAAAAGAGGAAAAGTGGGGGAGAGAAAGGGAGGAAGGGAAGAGAAGGAAAGAAAATTCTGTTTTTAAAAGTATGCTGGTTGAATTCTTCTTTAAGAGAAGCCCAGTAAGCGAAAACAAACTTTAAAAACAGTTGCTTTGGGGGATTGATATGAATTAATCATGAAAATATATAGAGCACCTGTTAGGTATAAGTTGCCATGTACTGGCAATTAAAGATTCCATGTACTGGCAATTAAAGATTCCATGTACTGGCAATTAAAGATTCCATGTACTGTCCCTTTGAATCATGGTATGACTCTGATCTCCCTTCAGAGTCTTTCAATCAGTAAATTAACTTCATGGTTCTTCTAACTTTTCTGCAGAAGTTGTAGTTTCTAAATTTCATATCATCCTGGTCACCTCTGTCCAGTTGTCCTCCAGTGTATCAGTGTGCTTTGTAAAAACCCAGGGTGAATATGACAACAAATGTTCTAGATTGGTGTGACTAGCTCTGGTTTACAATTTTTGCAGTTTTACTAGCTTTGGGGATATCTTTGTCAAAATATGGACAACTATCAACCATTGAACCTGCTGCTCTGCCTTTGGGCAGGATATGTCTAAGTAGGTCCCTGCTCTCTAGGGCAGCATAACAAGCATGCAGTTTTATTCCACAAGATATTCTCATCTACTCCATGAAGCTATCTTTCCAATAAAGGACCTGCCTATTATTGTGAGACTTCATGAAACAGAGTAATCCTATGTAACCCTTTCCTGTCTGAAACACAAGGCCTTCTAGCTATCTTACCAGTTACCCAACTCTGTCTTCCCAATGTCCGTTCTTGAGTTCAGCTCAGGCTAGCTTCACCAGTAAACCTGCCTCTCTATCCCCAGTGCAGATGAACTGAGCCCTAAAACTTACAGACTTCCCTACTATGAAGAACCAGTTGTATAGGCTCTTAGATTAGATGAGCTTGGATCATCAAGTGTACCATTACATTGAGAACAGAAGCTTGGACATAATTATATTTCACGTATTATGCTCATATGTTCATTTGGCGGTTTGCAATGATGTATGCCTTGTAGTGATTAGAATCCTTTCCTAGGTTTTAACCACTTGGCATTCAAAAGATGCACCTTAATGTGGCACCTTTTTTCATGCGGGTTGATACTTTATGTCAGTATCTTCCTACAATCACGATTTTAGATGAAGTATTTTCTATCGTTTAGTTCCAGCTCATTTCTTCAGACAAAATGTTATTTGGCCTACCAGTGGAAAAAAACTAAAAATGGAGGTCTTTTGGTTGAAGTGGAGGATTTGTTGGAAGAAGGAAGGGGTTTCCCTGGAACCTTGTTCCTTCCAAGGCTGCCCTTGAAATACTGTCATGGAACCCTTTAGGTTTAATTTGACTTCCATTGTTGTATCTAGAAAAATCAAATTAATAGAAGTAAGGTTAGATTGGCCTTATTTGACAGTCTTAGGAGGATGTTGTAGAGCTTTCCATTTAGTAGGATAGTAATTTTGATTACCAGCACTTTAGGTACTTTCTTAATATGAACTTATTTTTCTTAACAAGGCACTTACTCGTCTAGTGAAACATGGCCTTTCTTTTTTAATCTTTGAACATTTTTCTGTGTATCCCACCCCAATTCTGTGTATTCAATGGAAATAATCATCTTTGGGGCCTGAATGTTGGTAATAAATCCAATATGGCCCTACCAAAAGCCATTTATGAATAGAAGGATGCCTTCTCTGTAGGCAGTCTTTTAGAGAAGGATGTGTTAACCTAAATAAGAAATAATTCTTCAAATGAAGTAGTGCACATCTGTGGGAATTGTTACCAGTGTTTGTATTGATACTTTGGATGTCAGTGTTTTATTCTTATATTTTTACATTTTAATTTTTTTCTAATTATAAAAGTAATACAAAAATTAAAATATTTAATATAGACATCAGAAGTCTACCGTAATACTTCCTCAACCCCTTGAAATAACCACTTTGCAATTTGGAGTGTGTTTATACAAGTTAGAACAGAATAACCATTGAAATTCCAGTGATTTATATGACAGAGATTTCTTTCTCAGTTGCCTACTCCAGGTTGGGGGTGAAAATATTGTCAGTTCCACTTAGAGAACCAGGATGATGGAGAGATTCCACCATATTGTTGCTGCAACATCTAGAACATGAGGCCTCTTCAGATACTTTGGTAGGGAAAGAGCTCGGAGCCGTGGAGGAGAATTTCTTTTTAATCTATGCTTCTTTAATTTTTAATGAGGTTGTGCATCTCTATCTGCGTATTTATATACTTTTCTCCTATATAAAGACTATTAATGTCCTTTGTTCATAATTTTATGTTTGTTCTCCTTTTTTTGTTCAACCTATTTGTATATTAGAAACATATAGCCCTTTGACTTTTTTTTTTATTGGAGTATAAATGCTTTACAGCCCTTTGATTTTTAATTGGTTAAACACTTTTTTTTTTTTTTCCCAATTTTTTCTTTGGTCTTTTGACCTTGTTTAATAGTATTTTTTTTTTGCTCCCTAAAAGTTTTTTTTTTTTTTTTTTGCGGTACGCGGGCCTCTCACTGTTGTGGCCGCTCCCGTTGTGGAGCGCAGGCTCCGGACGCGCAGGCTCAGCGGCCATGGCTCATGGGCCTAGCCGCTCCGTGGCAGTGGGATCTTCCTGGACCAGGGCACAAACCCGTGTCTCCTGCATTGGCAGGCGGACTCTCAACCACTGCGCCACCAGGGGAGCCCACCCTAAAAGTTTTTTATAAAGAAAATTGTGCAGCACTTTTCTTTAAAGTTTCTGGGTTGTCATTTATAGAAAGGCCTTCCCAATTGAAGATTTTTTTTTAATATTCATGTCTGAAATATTAAACTTCAAATAAGTCATTTCCAAAATATAAGGGTTTGCTTTCCCTAGGCCCCAGTGACTGTTTTGTGGGTTCCTCTGCACATTTTGACTTCTTACAGTTATATTTAACCATAGTCTCTGATATCCATTTTGCTATATATTTCTTATCTGTCATAGCATATAAGTGAAATAATATTGACTGTATTCCCTAGGCTGTACATTAAGTACCTTGACTGATTTATTTTATAACTGGAAGTTTGTACCTCTTAATCTCCCTCACCTATTTCGCTCATTCCCCCATCCCTCTTCCACCTAGCAACCACCAGTTTGTTCTCTATATTTATGAGTCTGTTTCTCTTTTGTTACTGTTTATTTGTTTTTTAGATTCCACATATAAGTGGAATCATATGGTCTTTCTCTGACTAATTTCACTCTGCATAATAACTTCCAGATCCATCCGTGTTGTCGCAGATAGCAAGATTTTATTCTTTTTTTTGGCTGACTAATATATTGCGTGTTCTTTATCCATCATCTATCAATGGCATCTGGTCCTGGACTTTTGTTTGTTGGGAATTTTTTAAATTACTGATTCAGTTTCATTACTGGTAATTGGTCTGTTCATATTTTCTTTTTCTTTCTGGTTCAGTCTTGGGATATTGTATGTTTCTAGGAATTAATCCACTTATGTCATCTATTTTATTGTGTATAATTGTTCACAGTAATCTCTCATGATCCTTTGTATTTCTGCGGTGTCAGTTGAAACTTCTCTTTTATTTCTGATTTTATTGATTTGGGCTCTCTCGCTTTTTTTCTTGATGAGTTTGGCTAAAGGTTTATCAGTTTTGTTTACCTTTGCAAAGAACCAGTTTCATTGATCTTTTCTATTGTTTTCTTAGTCTCTATTTCACTTATTTCTGCTTGATCTTTATGATTTCTTTCCTTCTACTAACTTTGGGTTTTATTTGTTCTTCTTTCTCTAGTTGCTTTAAGTGTCAGGTTAGGTTCTTTATTTGAGATTTTTCTCGTTTCCTGAGGTAAGCTTGTATCGCTGTAAACTTCCCTCTTAGAACTGCTTTTGCTCTGTCCCATATGTATGGGATCGTTGTGTTTTTACTTTCATTTGTCTCTAGATATTTTTTGATTTTCTCTTTGATTTCTTCAGTGATCCATCAGTTGTTTAGTAGCATATTGTTTAGCCTCCACGTGTTTGTGTTTTTTGCAGTTGATTTCTAGTCTCATAGCATTATGGTTGGAAAAGATACTTGATGTGATTTCAGTCTTTTTAAATTTACTGAGTCTTATTTTGTGGACTAGCTTGTGATACTGAGGAATGTTCCATGTGCATTTGGAAAAAAAATGTGTATTCACCTGCTTTTGGTTGACATGTTCTCTGTATATTTATTAAGTACATCTGGTCTAATGTGTCATTTAAAGCCAGTATTTCCATATTGATTTTCTGTCTGGATGATCTGTCTTTTGATGTAAATGGAGTGTTAAAGTCCCCTACTATTATTGTGTTACTGTCAATTTCTCCCTTTATATTTGTTAATGTTTGATTTATGTATTTAAGTGCTCCTATGTTGGGTACATATATATTTACAATTATTATATCTTATTGGATTGATCCCTTAATTATTATGCAGTGTCCTTTGTTTTCTTGTTACAGTCTTTGTTTTAAAGTCTATTTTGTCTGATATAAATATTGCTACCCCAGCTTTCTTTTTGTTTCCCTTTGCATGGAATAGTTTTTTTCCATCCCCTCACTCTCAGTCTGTATGTGTCTTTAGATCTGAAGTGAGTCTCATGTAAGCAGCATATATATGGGTCTTTTTTTTTTTTTTTTTTAAAATCCATTCAGCCACTCTGTCTTTTGATTGGAGCGTTCGGTCCACTTACATTTAAAGTAATTATCGATAGATATGTACCTATTGCCATTTTGTTCATTGTTTTTATAGTTTTCTTGTTGTTTCTTTCTTCTTTTGCTCTCTTCCCTTGTGATTTGGTAACTGTCTTCAGTGCTGTGTTTGGATTCCTTTCTTTTTTGTGGGTTTGTATCTATTATAGATTTTTGGTTTGTGGTTACCATGAGACGTGTGTGTGTGTGTGTGTGTGTGTGTGTGTGTGTGTGTATGATTATTTTAAGTTGGCTGATCTCTTAAGTTTGAACATATTCTAACAATTCTGCATTTTTATTCCCGACACATGTTTAATGTTTTTGACAAGTTTTACATCTTTTTGTTTTGTGTATCCCTTGACTACCAACTGTGGATATAGTAGTCTTTTAATTTTACTAATTTTTTCTTTAAACCTTCCTGCTAGCTTTGTAAGTGGTTGATCTACTATCTTTACTGTATGTTTACCTTTACCAATGGGATTTTTCCTTTTTAAATTTTCATTATTTTTAGTTTTGTTTTGTTTTTCTTTTCCACTTAAAGAACTCCCTTTAACATTTGTTGTAAAGCTGGTTTGGTGGTGCTGAACTCTTAGCTTTTGCTTGTCTGTAAAATTTTGATCTCTCTATCAAAGCTGAATAAAAACCTTGCCAGGTAGAATATTCTTGGTTGTAGTTTTTTCTCTTTTATCATTTTCAGTATATCACACCACTCCCTTCCAGCCTGCAGTTTTTGCTGAGAAGTAAGCTGCTAGCTGTATGGGAGTTCCCTTGTACGTAACTTGTTGTTTTTCCTCGCTGCTTTTAAGATTCTCTCTTTATCTTTAATTTTTGCTATTTTAATTATAATGTGTCTTGGGGTGGACTTCTTTGGGTTCATCTTGTTTGAGACTGACTCTCTGTGCTTCCTGCACCTGGCTGGCTGCTTCCTTTCCCAGATTAGGGAAGTTTTCACCTATAATTTATTCAGATAAGTTCTCTTCCTCTTTCTCTTTCTCTTCTCCTTCTGGGATACCTATAATGTGAATGTTAGTCTCAGAGGCCTATTTTTTTTAATTCTTTTTTCTTTTTAGTTTGGGTGATTTTCACTTCTGTCTTCCAGTTTATGAATTTATTTCTTTATGTCATGTAATCTACTGTTCTTTCCAGTGTATTTTTTATTTCAGTCATTGTATTTTCAACTCTGTTTGGTTTTTCTTTATAGTTTCTAATTCTTTGTAAAACATCTTGCTGTGTTCATCCGTTCTCCCTAGCTCACTGAGCATCATTACCCTGAACTCTTTATCAGGTAGATTGCTCATCTCCATTTTGCTTAGTTCCTCTGGGGTTTTGCCTTGTTCCATCATTTGGAACAATGTCTCCTCATTTTGCATAAGTCAGTGTGTTTATTTCTATGTATCAGGTAGGTTGGTTACATTTCTCAATCTTGGAGAAATTGCCTTTTGTAGGAGATCTCCAATGGGGCAGAGACATCCAGTGGGGCTCAGTAGCACATTCTCCTCTCGTTACCAGAGTTGTATGCTTTAGGGGTGCCTCCTATGTGGGCTGCATGGGCCCTTCTGTTGTGCAGGGCTGAATACTGTGGGTGTGTCTGTAGGTGGTGTTGGCCCCTGGCCTGGTTGGCTGCTAATACCTGCCTTGTGCTATGGCTGCTGGCCCTCTGGTGGGTGGAGCTGCGTCACAGCACCACTGACTGTGGGGGCCTGGGGGGCCTGGGGCTAGTGCCAGCCTTCTGGTGGTCAGGGCTGGGTTGTCATGCAGCTGGATGCTCGACCCAGAATAGTCCGGAACTGGTGCTGGCCTGCTGGTGGACGAGTAAGCCCCCATCACTAATAGTCTAGAAGGAGGACTCCAGGATGGTGCTTGCCAGCCCCACTGCCCTTGTGGTGGAACAGAAACTCCCCAAAATGGCTGCTGCCTGCATCTGTGTGCCCAGTGGGGGAGTCCCAGTAGCCTCCTGCCTCTCTGGGAGCTCTCCAAGATCTGCAAGTGTGTGTGACCCAAGTATCTTTATGGTTTTTCCTATTCTTTTTAAAAAAATATTTATTTATCTATTTTTATTTTCTTTATTTCCTTTTATTTTACTTTATTTTCTTGGCTGTGTTGGGTCTTAGTTGTGGCACATGGGATCTTTCATTGTGGTGTGGGCTCTTTGTTGTGGTGCACGGGCTTCTCTCTAGTTGTGGCGTGTGGATTTTCTCTCTCTAGTTATGGCGTGCAGGCTCCAGGGCACGTGGGCTCTGTAGTTGCGGCACACAAGCTCTCTCACTGAGGCATGTAAGCTCAGTAGTTGTGGTGTGAGGGCTTAGTTGCCCTGCAGCATGTGGGATCTTAGTTCCCCGAACAGGGATCAAACCCGCATCCCCTGCATTGGAAGGCAGATTCTTTACCACTGGACCACCAGGGAAGTCCCCCAAGTTTCTTTAAATGACTGCCTCTGTGCTAGGACTCAGAAAATGTGAAATTTTGCATGTTCCCTTTAAGAGTGGAATATCTACTTCCTACAGCCCTCTGGCTCTCCTGTACACAAGCCCCACTGACCTTCAAAGCTGGATGTCCCAGGGGCTCATCTTCCCAGTGCAGGACCCCCAGGCAAGGGAGCCCATTGTGGGGCTCAGACCCCTTGCTCCTTGAGGAGAACCTCTACAATTGTGATTATCCTCCTGTTTGTAGGTCGCCTACCAAGGGCTGTGGGTCTTGACTACTACATCTCTACCCTTCCTTCCTGTTTCTTTGTGGTTCCTTCTTTATGTCTTTAGTTGTGGAAAATCTTTTCTGCTAGTTTTCAGGTTGTTCTCATAGATAGTTGCTCTGTAAGTAGCTGTAATTTTGATGTGTCCATTTGGAGGAGGTGAGCTCAGGGTCTTCCTTCTTCTCCATTTTGGCCACCTCACCTTTGAACTTCCTACCGACTTTTCTGAGTTGCTCCTTTGATCCTGAAGTCACCAGACTCTACAGGGCATCAGGCTAATCAGAACTTCAAGAGTGTCAGAACTTCCCCTTGCCTACCACTACCCTTCAGCAGCAAAACTGCCAGTTGTTAAACATAATCTTACACTCTGGTGAAAACCTTCTACTCTCACTAGCCTCATAACACCCTAGGGAGAGCACTAAAACTTCTGTGTTGCTTCTCTTTTGAGGCTTCATGCAATATCTGAATGTTATCTCTTTAAGTTTAATATAAAAAACTCTTTATTTGGCTTGTAGTATGATTTTTAAACTACAATCAACCAACAGAATAATTTATAGTAATAGGTAATACATGTAATACTAAGTGCCAAGTCACTGAATTATCCTGTTATCATATTTTATCTTATTTTTCCTGTTTTACAGATAGGGACAGTAGGGCACAGGGAATTCAAGTAGTACTAAAGAATATAACCTGGTAAGTTGCAGATCCATGTGGTCTGGCTCCAGTATCTGTGCTCTTAACCAATTGCCTATGCAGTGTAAAAAAAAAATCTACGTTTATTCAGCATTTGTTTTTCAGCTTAGCTGGTGTCAAGGTAATCTTAGCTATTTGTAGAGACCTGCAAAGTAAAACACTGCCATAACTGTTTGAAATGAGGGTAGACCTCAGTAATTTCTGAACCAACCCACAGTTGGTACTAGATGCATACTACCTGTGAACCTCAGTGCTGTAACAACCACATTTTTCTCTCTGATGTTTCATGTTGTTTAAACCATGACTAAAACATTGTCTTTGTCAGGTAGGATTATAACCTTCCGCAGAGCACACAACCTAAAAAAGAATCGACCCAACTATTCCAAGAATAGTATCTCATCCCAGTAGGGTTTCCTACTGAGATATTAAGGTCAGGTCAGGAAAAGTAAAGGGAGTGAAATGGAGTGTTTGGTGGTGCTGTGTATGCCTAAAGTCAGCTTAAGTGGCATTTATGTAAGGGTATATACTGTCAGTGTGGTTAAAGGAAAGCCTTTCTACCCATTTATTAATGATTTTATAGTCCTTATTTCATGGAAGATGGAGTAAAAGAAAGTTTACTTTCAAAGCAATTTATTAAACAGGAAGTGAAAAAAATCAAGATAGATTTGTTTCTTTTCATATTTTTCCCTGCAAAATTGCCTTCTCATTATTGACAAATGAATTCATTTCTTTTTCATACCACAAATTTAAGTGTGTATCTGAATAAGACCTAGTTCTAATATTCTTTAAAATTCCTAATATGTTCTGGAACTAAGTTTAAAAATTCATTCCCTTGGCTCTTTTTTCCCATTACAATTTGGAGAGTTTTGAAATTATGTTTGAATGGCTTTCAACTGAGGAGATATGTTTTCTTGTTTATCCATTTTAAATAAAAAAACAGATAAATATTCATATCGTTTCTTGCAGAATAACTCAGTTGTCAAATTAGTTTTGTATCCTGGAGTTAGTGCTTACTCAGATTAAACTTTTTGAAAAGGAGATTGAGTTTAAAATGTGGATGCTCTTTAATCAGGTAGGGTGCCTTGAACTATTTCAAAGTCATGGACAGGTTTTGTTTTATAGAAGTGAAGAATGAGGCATTAGGGACTTCCCTGGTGGTCCAGTGGGTAAGACTCCGCGCTCCCAATGCAGGGGGCCCGGGTTTGATCCCTGGTTGGGGAATTAGATCCCACATGCCTGCCGCAACTAAGAGTTCACATGCCGCAACTAAGAGGTCCGCATGCCGTAACTGAGAACCAACTCAGCCTAAATACATAAATAAATATTTTTTTAAAAAAAGAATGAGACATTAGAGTTATAAAATTAGGATTCTTTTTGGATAAATGAATTTTCCTAAGGGTACAGGTAATGGAAATGTTTAATAATTTGCATTGAGAAGTTAGTGTTGTCAAAAGCTATATCCCAGGCAGCTCTCTTCACACCATTATACCTGGGCTAATCACCTTATTTCTCAATCTAAGAAAAGTTGATCTTAATCCTAACACCTGAATAAGAATTCTTCCTGTAACCTTTGTGTTTTTTTCTTCAAGATGTTGTAGAGGAGAAGTGTCATTCCTCATTCTTCTTTGTGATTTAGATGTTACTCATCCTTTTGGTAGAAACAATGAGGCAGTGCAAAATATTACATCATCTTTGAGACTGTAAGGACACCAGAGTCTAACCAGAGTGGATTAAGATGGGTGATTTGAGAAGGGAGTGGTGGCAGAGGAACATTCACAATCGGATCTCCTTTTTTAGGGTTTGTGGGTTGTGTCTCAAGTTGCTTTTGACACAACATGCAAAGTAAAACTATCCGCCCCTACCATCTCTCTGTGGGAGCCAAGGTACATTAAAAACGCCTATGTATATTAATCTACAAAATTAAGCATTTTGGACTTATATCAGAATTTTGTATTCTTTGTAATATATATAGAAAGGATTTTAATTTGGCAGTTTTAAAGATCAAGTATATCCCTGTGGTATTATAGCCTCTAATTATATGCTATTTGAGTCAATATATTCAAGTAGCCCTTTACTAAAAATAGTATAAATATGTCACAAGAGGACATAGTAATTTTTTATAAACCCAGTCTTCCTTGATATAAAGAGTTTCCTTTATTAAGAAAGATTTAAATAAAAAAAACTCACTTCTAGGGAAAAGTTGTTTTTAGTCCATGTAATTTAGGATCTCATCAAGAGCTAAAAAGGTATTTAAGGAGTAAGACGTGGATTTTTATCCTCCATCACAGCTAACTGTGCTCTTGACAAGTATTCAATATACCCAAACTTACATTTTAGTTATATAAAGCAGTTTAACTATTTTGGTTGTATATTTGTTGACACTACAGGGTAGTAGAAAATGGTACCTGCACAGGCTTTAAAGTCATATGGACCAGAATTAAAATTCCATTTTCTCTGCCAACGAATTGTTTGTCCTTGACTCAAGTTTTTATTTAAGTGGCATTTAGTTAATTCACATTGTTGTGTAACCATTACCTCTGTCTAGTTCCACAACATTTTATGAGGACATTTTTTAACCTAATGCATAATGTCTTTGAATGAGTGATGAAGGAATAAGTTTTCATTCCTTGGTTTTTAAGAGCTTTAAGAAATGGCTTGATGATGATTCTGTTAGGATCTCCCAAGTTTCCTTTCAGTTCTAATGTATTTTAAAATTATATGGTGAAAATTTGGAGATATGAGTAACATGCTACCCAAACATTCTTAAGTCAACCAGCATTAATTGCTTTCTATTTGCCTGGCATAGAATATTGACTGTCTACAATAAGCAGAAGACACTGTGTTTATACATAGGAGTTTGTAATTCACTTGGAGAACAAGCTACAGATGAAATATATAGAAAAACATGCTTGTTCTTACTTCCATGATAAACCCCAGACCTTTTAAATGTGTCCGTTCACTTCCTTTGAGGGGACTACTCCTTAGTTACCAAAAGTTGAAGAATTGTCAAAACAGGGCTACAAAACTGTAACTTTTATATGCTCGTGCACACACACACACACACACACACAACATATATGTAACTGTGGTAAATACACATAACATAATATTTACCATCTTAACCATTTTTAAGTGTACAGATTAGTAGTATTAAGTACATTCACATTATTGTACAACCAATCTCCCAAACTCTTTTCATCTTGAAAAACTGAACTCTATACCCATTATACAAAAACTTTCCTTTCCCTTCCTTCCCCATTTGTCCCTGGCAACCACCATTCTATTTTCTATTTCTATGAACATAGAAGAAAGTAGGTACCTCATATAAGTAGAATCATACAGTGTTTGTCTTTTTGTGACTGGTTTATTTCACTTAGCATAATGTCATCAAGGTTCTTCCATGTTGTAGCATGTGTCAGAATTTCCTTCCTTTTTAAGGGTGAGTAATATTTCATTGTATCTGTATACCACAAATGTTGTTTATCCATTAATCTGTCAATGGACTCTTGGGTTCTTTCCACCTTTTGTCTGTTGTGAGTAGTATTGCTATGAACACGGGTATACACATATCTCTTAACACCCTGCTTTCAATTCTTTTGGTTATATGCCCAGAAGTGGAATTCCTGGATCATATGATAAGTCAATTTTTAATTTTTTGAGGAGAACCATAATGTTTTCCATAGCATCTGTACCATTTTACATTTCTACCAGCAGTGCATGAGGGTTCCAATTTGTCCACATCCTTGCTGACACTTGTTATTTTCCATTTTTTTGTTTATTAGTTTTTTTGGGGGGGTGTTAATAGTAGCTATCTTAATAGGTGTGAGGTAGAGTAGTATATTTTAAATCAAACTTTAACACAGAGAACATTATTATGGAATGTACAATCTTGTTTTGAGATTATGGGAAAAGTCTAAATTTTAATAATGTGCCAATTGACTCTTTTCTAATCCATTATACCCCAAATGATAGTCCTTGAGGGAGGTTTATGACAGCTTGAGAAGTCAGGAAAACATGCCTGGGTATTGACCAAAACAAAATCTTTTCGAGGTAGTGCGAAAAAAAGTAAATCACAAAATTTATGTATTTTGAACATTATACAGAATACAGCTATCCTCAGAGCAGAGCTGCTAATAAATTGGTATGGTGTGCGAAAACAAATTAGGGATTTAGCAAGTTTGATAATATTCCTTTCCCTGCCAATTTTCCCCATAATTTTCTACACATAAAAGATTGGTAAAAAGGTGATAGACAGTAGTTAGAGGCAGTAATACTGATTGGCAATAAGAAATAACTGGATTATTATAATATAGTGGGATAGTTTCTAAGTCAAAAAACCAATTTCAGTAAGACCTACTTATGTTAAAGTACAATATACAGTTGATCCTTGAACAACATAGGTTTGAATTGCACGAGTACACTTATATGTGAATTTTTTGATAGTAAATACTACAGTACTATATGTGATCAATTGAATCTGCAGATACAGAGGAACCATGTACATGGAGGGCAGACCATAAAGTTATATGCTGATATTTGACTTCACAGAGGGTTATGGTCCCTAACCTGAGCAATGTCCAAGGGTCAACTGTATAATGACTTATTTATAGTTAGCGTGAGATCCAAAGAGAAAGTGAGTACATAGAATGGTGTTTAATTTACTAAAGCAGAAAAAAAATCCGTAAAGTATTTAAACATTATTTTCATTAAAATGGTCAGATTGGAAATATTTTGGTTTTCAAAGGAATTGACTTCGTGTATCTAAAAATGGTATCATATGGATTAGCTGATTTTTTTAGTGATGCTAGAAAGATGACATACTATACAAAGTAGCATATATTCAAATGCCCAGAATTATTTTCACCATCTTCCCTGTGTAAAATCCAATTGTCCTTTATTTTATTTTATTTTTCCAATTGTTCTTTAAACTTTCCATTTTCTGGAATGATCCTTCTAATCTCAGTTTTCTTCCTCCTTTGCCTCCCTAACCCCTGTTTGATAGGTATCTCTTATCAAAAGTTTTCCATTCGTCTTTACTCCACAGCTTTGAGTACCTTATTTTTTTTCTTGTGTGGTATAGCATAGAGCATTTTCTCTCTTATACTTGTCTCTCTGTGTTGTAGTCAATCTCTGTTCTTAACCGTCTGACCCCCTGAGACCACCAGTATGTCTCAGATCAGTAATAGCCAAAGAGAAAAGTTGTTGCTATCATGCTGAGAATTGTACATACCATGTGTCTTGATATGCCTCTGGGAATGTGAGGCCATTAGGTTGTCTGACGTGAGTCATAGTGAAAAAATATTGGCACCATTGAACCAGACTGTGAGCAACTTGAACCTTCTTTTTCTTTCTCCCATATATAGTAAAGTGTTTGACTTACGTACTTTGTGTGTGTGTATTTATAAAAATAAATATTTATTATATATATAACTATATTTATAGTTATATATATTTTAAATGAGGTGAAGGATTTGGATTTTTGCTTTTAAGAAAAATACATGCTGGGACTTCCCTGATGGCACAGTGATTACGACTCTTCACTCCCAATGCAGGGGGCCCGCGTTTGATCCCTGGTCAGGGAACTAGATCCCACATGCATGCCGCAACTAAGAGTTCTCATGCCACAACTAAGGAGCCAGTGAGCCGCAACTAAGGAGCCCACGAGCCACAACTAAGGAACCTGCCTGCCGCAACTAAGACCCGGCTCAACCAAATAAATAAATAAAATATATATATATATAAAGAAAAATACATGCAGTAGGATCTTAAGTTTTGTATAGAAAGAGTGATAGAGTTGTGATACAGTAAAACTGTGTTATAAGATCATTCTCTTCCTTCTTCCAGAAAAGACATGAGATTGAAGACTCAAAGATGAAGATAGAGGCATAAAATTGCAGTGAAAGGAGAAAGTAAAATCAGGGTGAGGGAATAGTGGAGCCAGATATGAGGCTTTAATATAAACTCTAATTACCTGCACATTTTCTAAGAGTGGACCACAAACGCAACCCTGAACTTTTTTTTTTAATGTTTGCATATTCTTTATATATATATATATATATAAATTTATTTATTTTTGGCTGCATTGGGTCTTCGTTGCTGAGCGGGCTTTCTCTAGTTGTGGCGAGCAGGGGTTACTCTTTGTTGCGGTGCGTGGGCTTCTCATTGCGGTGGCTTCGCTTGTTGCAGAGCACAGCCCCTAGGCACGCGGGCTTCAGTATTTGTGGCACACAGGCTTGCAACTCTGAGCTTTGTAGCAGCTGATTCAAAAGGGGACAACCTTCCAATCAGAACTTCACGATGGCTATGAGATCAATCGTCTGTACAACTATTTTGGAGGAGTATGACTAATTTTTGATTTATAAAAATAAAAATAGCTTCAGTCATCAGGGTGTGTTCTCTCTATCACATGACTCTACCTTCCTCCCAGTTGGTTTCATTCATAGGTAGGTTTTCTCCACAATATAGCGTAGCTGGCCTCAGCAGTTCCAGGTCTGTATGGTCTTTATAGCTCATGATCACAGAGGTTGAGAGTCTTTCTTGGAAGCTCCAGCAAAAGTTCTAGGAACATGCTTACTGGCCCAGCTGGAGTCATGTGCCCATCCCTGACATACTTTTTGTGGCTAAAAGGATGTAATACTGTGGCCAGACTTAGTTTACATTCCTACTTGTAGATGGAGGGGTGATAGCCAAACTCAGTGGACACCAAACTCAGTGGACAGAACAGGATCAAAAGGAATGGAATAATGAATGGTTTCCTAAAGAAAGGATTTCTGAACAATAAAGAATAGACATCAATATAGTATGGTTAGAGAGGTTTTTCTATTAATATAGGCATGAAACAAGAAGGGCCTGGGTGAGGGTGGTGGTGTAATAACGAGATAAAAAGAATAAATTAGAGGAAGATTAATCTGTGTATATGTATTTTGTTGAAAGTTTGCATTGTTGGGGAGGGGAGCAGTAGTAAAATCAATTGAAGCTGTTTAAAAATTTTAAAAATTGAAAAAATTTTTGTGATGAAAACACAATAGTGACCAATTTAACCATAAAAATGTAATGTTAAGTATATTCATCTTGTAAAAACAACTGAAGTTTTTGAATTAAGAAATGAGTAAAGTAATAGTACTATCAAAAGATTTGAGAGATTTAAAAGGAAAAGCAGTTGAGACTCAGGAGAGGTAGATGTCATAACTACTGATTAAACAGGCCGGACCATAGGTTTCCAAGTCCTGGGGAGCCAATAAAAGAGTCCTGGACAGGTGATTTGCAAGACAAAAAGAGGTCTTGGCAACCTGGGCAGTTGACATCAGCATTAGGCCATAAACAGGTCTCAGTAGACCATGGAATCAGTGTAAGGTAGTAGGGTCTGTCTTTCCACCAAGAATAGGCTCTGTCCAGATAGGTGAGAGCAGTTATGGTTACAATGTATATGGGGCAGAAAGAAGCCCCCTTTCCCTGCCTGTAACAAATTGGGCTCAAATCAGGATTTCAGGAGCAGTTTCTAGAACTGAGATACAGGGAAAAGGCCAAGAGACAAAACCCTTTGCTATTTGATTAGTACTGGCAATAAAAATGACTTCATATTGATCAGTTAGCTTGGGGTATCTTACATGTTTCTCTGCCTCAGTGCAAAATTCCCACTGATGAGAACTTGTAGGGCTTACCATGAAGATAGGACAACCTCAAGGGCTAGATACTAAGGATGTATTACAGAAAGATATAGAACTCTGCGTAACAGAAGTGTAAGGACATCCAAGTTCATGATTGGAGCTCATTAAGTGGTTAGGGTTATAGATGTAATTGTGGTTATTTTCATCATAGAGATAAAGTTAAAATAATGGGTTCTAATGTTCTCTCCTATATCATTGGTGTACCTTTAATGAGCCACTGCAAAATAGCAATACATCTCATCATTTTTGAGTGTTCCACTGTGTGTAGTGCAATATTCAAATTCCACAGGACAAGGCAGATAGATGTTCATCAGCTCTGAAAAGGGGGAAAGGTGTATCCAATATTGCTTTGTATCAGAATTCTATTTCTTTATTTGCCTTGGAAACTACAGTGAGAGTCTTAATGCTTTTTTATGTTTTTGTATTATAGCAAGTTCCCAACCTACAAATTACTTGAATTCCAAAATTCCACATAAGCAGCTTGCTTAAATTCAATACATTTTTCAACAGTAATTGTGTTATAAATGACATTTCATTTTCCAGAATAATTCACAAAACCCTTTTAATCCTCAGTTTATCTGAATTACTGCATGTTAACAAAAACACATTGGTTAGCAATGGAATCAAGAGAGATGCAATAACTCTACAGGTTTTTAATAGGAGACATGAAGGAGAAAAAAAGAGCCGATATATATGAGAAAATAAATTTTTTCAAGTGGGTTTAACTCAGCTGAAATTTTTTTCAAGTGGGTTTAATAACAAATGAAGAAAAGAGCCCAAATTATGCATTAGTCTTTCTGAAGGGCAAGGAAGCAGGTGGTATTTTGGATTATTCCAATCCCTTTGCCAGCCAATAGGTGGTGCTATTGTCATACAACAGTTAAGTTGCTCTAGGCCCAAAGCGAAAGGAGGATGTGGGAAGTGTGTCAACTGAGTACCATACATATAAATGTTGCTCAATAAATATAATTCTGCTCATCCTCTAAATGAGTCAGATAATACTGATGAATAAAACCGCATTAACAAAATGTTATTGATATGTTGCTAAATTAGACTAAAGTATGTGATCTCTAGATGCTGGAAACTTAAAAAGAAGTAGCAAAGAGTAGGAAAAAATATTAAGCTTTATCATTTATTACTACTAAAACAGAATTTTTAAGTCCAATTATTTGATTCGTTTGTAGGTAATATCCTGACATGCATTGCCAGTATACTCTTGAATAGAGGCAGTCCCCACTTTTATGTACACAGTAATTTTGGAGATAACCATCTTAAAGTAAATATTACCATTTCACAGATCTTCACTATTTGTAACTTGTTTTTCTTTATCTTTTTTAATATCAATGGAAAATAAGGAATAAGTAGGTAAAAATAGCAGAATGAATGGTCTTTATTGCAACCCTGACAAGCAAAATGAGACCCATCTTACCTTTTCATGCTCCTAACAGCCTTCTTTTTGGTGAAATCACAGTTTATTAGCGTGTCTCTCTACCAGTGAATCTGGAGTAGAGAATGAAGGTAAAATTTATGTCATCTAATTTTGTTTTTTTAAATAAATTTATTTATTTACTTTATTTTTGGCTGCATTGGGTCTTCGTTGCTGTGCACAGGCTTTCTCTAGTTGTGGCGAGCAGGGGCTACTCTTCGTTGCGGTGCACGGGCTTCTCATTGCGGTGGCTTCTCTTGTTGCGGAGCACGGGCTCTAGGCGCACGGGCTTCAGTAGTTGCGGCACACGGGCTCAGTAGTTGTGGCTCTCAGGCTCTAGAGCGCAGGCTCAGTAGTTGTGGCACACGGGCTTAGTTGCTCCACGGCATGTGGGATCTTCCCGGACCAGGGCTCGAACCCGTGTCCCCTGCCTGCCTCAACCAGAGAAGCTCTGCTTTGAACAGTTTCATAAATTCGACCTCTATTAAAGGAGGTGTTTTTAGAGACAAGAGTTTGAAAACTATTGACACCTCTGCCTCTTACCAACTGAGCCTAGTTTTTATACTCAGAAATCTGGTTCACAAATACTTGTACAGTTCCTGTTAAGCTGATGAATATCAGGTTTTATTAAATGATTATGTGGTCTTTTTCTATATCAGAATAGATTTCTGTTCATTAGTAAGTAGTGCCTGATGGTAACCAAATTAAATAGATTAATGAAGGGTATTAGTAATTTCACGGACTAATAAATATGTATATTTTAAGATTAAGACTAATGTATCACAAAATGCACTTTATTTATTTTCACGAAATTATCCATATTTAAAACTGTCATATATTCTATGAGTTACTAATGGTAGCTAACAGTGCAGTTCTTGATGCTTTTAAGATATATTTTTTAAATTTAATTAATTTATTTTTGGCTGCATTGTGTCTTCGTTGCTGCACGTGGGCTTTCTCTAGTTGCGGAGAGCGGGGGCTACTCTTTTTTTAAATTTTTTCATTATTTATTTATTTATTTTATTTTTGGCTGCGTTAGGTCTTCGTTTCTGTGTGAGGGCTTTCTCTAGTTGAGGCAAGTGGGGGCCGCTCTTCATCGCAGTGTGCGGGCCTCTCACTATCATGGCCTCTCTTGTTGTGGAACACAGGCTTCAGACGCGCAGGCTCAGTAGTTGTGGCTCACGAGCCTAGCTGCTCCGCGGCATGTGGGATCTTCCCGGACCAGGGCTCGAACCCATGTCCCCTGCATTGTCAGGCAGACTCTCAACCACTGCGCCACCAGGGAAGCCCCTGCTTTTAAGATCTTTGATAGATGACCAAGTACTATTTGATTTCTGTGAAACTGGATCTAGAAATTTCAAATGTGAAAATAAAGTTTGGGCTAGGCCCAAGCTTTTCAAGTGGCATAATTTTATAATTCTCTAAATTCTGATAGTATTTGCCACTTTTAAAAATTAATTCCTTCAGTTTCTCTCTTTACCTCTCTATTGACAGCCCCAAGTGTTCAAGTTGGATTCTCAAAGTGGAAATCAAATACTTGATTATATTGGTTTATACCACACTGTGAGTGTTTGCTAATTTTGAGAGAAGAAAATACTCTTCCTTTTTCTATTAAGGGTGTACCATATGGAATTTGCTTGGTTTAGTTAGCAACTTTCACTATAAAATGGAAATTTTTTTCTAGTCAGTCATAAATTTCCTCATTATAAGATAGTCTTTTTAAAACCTGGAATTTCCATATGATAATAGCTTAAAGCCTATTTAATTTGGCTACAAAAATTTTTTACCCCCCCTTTATTTTCCTTCCTTTTTTATGTGTATTTAAGACATTTAACTCATCTGTCATGATTCAGATGTAGTCACAGCAGAATCACCTAATGTTAGTTTTTTGTGTTATTTTCTTAAATGCTCAAGTTCTCAATATAAATATACTTTATACATTGAAGATAATTTAGCTTTACAAAGAACTGTAGAATGTATTAGATGAATAAAGTACTTTCAAGATACTGATTTCCTACACATCAATGAAAACCTGAAATGGCTGCTTCTCTTTCAGCTCTTCAAAGTGAACACATTGTTACATGGACTAAATAGTATGAATCCATCATTTGAATTTTTCTTTTTAATAATTACCTCTTTTGGGGGCTGAAGGGCAAGTGTAATACAGCTGCACTTTTTCTGAGAATCAAAAATTCCTTGCAGTTCAGAAAATAAATCATTTTTTACATAACATTTAAGTGTTTTTATTTTTAAAAACATAATAATTTTCAATGTTTGATTTCCACAGTAATGGAAAGGCAGTAAATGAAGTAAAATACTAGACATTTCTAAGACGTATGTGCTTGATTTGGGACTAGAATCAGAAATCAGAAAACCTGTTTAATTTTTGACTTTGAATCTTTCTAGATTATTGTAAATAGACTCTTTTAATATATATTTGTTGGTTGAATAACATTTTGGAACTTTAAATTTTTGTTTGCTTATAATATTACTATGGAACTCTTAAAAAAATAAATAGTAAATAAGAGTTTATTGTCCATGTGGAAAGCACAGATACAATTTGCATTAGATTCATCTTTTTTCTTAAATTGTGATATTCTTCCTATGTACTTTCAGACCTAAATTTTATTGATGGCTTTTGAAAAATTGATGAAGTCAGATTTAAACAAAAGAATATTGGTGTGCTATAAACTTGCCACAGAATGTTTATGCTAATACAGGAAATAGGTCCCTTGGGATTTTCCTGCTGTTTTTCTGGGTGTAGTTTAAGACCTTTCAGCTTTTGGGTCCTGAAAAGTTAAACCATATTATATAAAGCATTTTAGAATAGCCAAGTGTTTTAAATAATTTTGGATTTTCTAAGATAGAAGAAGCTGAGATTCCTTATGGGAAAACTGTAAGAATGGGGAAGCTAATAAGATTTTAGGTAGTCCATTGAACTAGTTGGCAGTCTTAAAAATTCTGAAAGCTTATCTGGAAGTTCTCTTTAATTGCTTTTAAAAAAGTATTACCTGCTGAGACCTGCTGAGATAGTCTTCCATGCTCACATAAATATATGTAGAATATGTCAAATTATAGACTCATCACATTTTCAAGTAGGAATGCCTCATTTGATCACTCTAGGAAAATAATAGCTTATGATAGTTATGAATAAAATGTTAGTTTTTAATTGGATATCTGTAATGATACCATGTGCAAACTTTGTAAATGCTAATTTTAAAATCTTAAATGGAAAATGCGTACTGTTGGGAGTCAGAAAAATACTTAGGTACAAATACTGGCTATATTACTTTAATTAGCCATGTATATTTGGATAATCTCATCACCTAATGCCTCTTTTGCCTCATCTCTAAAAGATTGTTTTAAAGATAAGAGATAACATATGAAAGGCACCTAAACATTGCCTGGTACATAGCAGGTTCTTAATAAAAAAATGCTACATCTGAGTAACTTCAGTCAAATTATGCTTTAAGTCATATGGGAAAATGACTTTCAGTGTAAGGATTCTTATTTTAGTACCCTTAATTGATGTTTTTTAAAAAAATTTACAAAGGTTCAGAATAACAAGGTTTAAAGTCCCCAAATCTAACATATGTAGTATGGTTCTTGGCTTTCAATAGCCCTTGCTTTCATATATTATGCATTGACACTTCTAAGCCTCCTTTCGTATGCAAAATTCAGTCTTTTATACATCACCACACAAACTGATTTAGAATTATCACCTGGTTTGCACTGATCTCTGCCACTGGGGTAAAGGGCCAGACATCAGTCAGACAGAAAGGGTCTTACCTTGGCCATCCTACCTACTTCATTACCATTCCTCCAAGCCAGGGGCTCCTGTCAGGCATCAAAGGCCTGAATCTTGCTTGTTTTCAGGGGTATAGCTGTCTCAGAGATGTGTCACTTTACTCAGCCCAATCTCTCTTTCCACCCCAAAGTCACCTCTGAATTCCATTCATCTCTCCTCGCAGTGCCCCACCAGTGGGAAATATTGGGCTGGAAGTAGACAGCTGGTTGAAAACCCTCACCAAGATCACACGTGCTAGTGGGTCACGACCAATATAGGCCTTCACCTTTGATTTGGTACTGATGGAAGAAAATTCCTTTTCCACTATAATAGATACCTTGTGAGTTCTGATGCTTCAAAATTTAAAGATTAAAGCCTGCTTAAATATTTTCCCTGGCCTGTGTGGATGGATTAAGGAAGGAGCAGTGGCCCAGGGAAGGAGAGATGTCTAAGTCTGCTGTTTCATTCTTCTGGACCGTTGGTGTCACCTGCCTCAGACTGGTACCTGTCAAGGGTCTTACTCATCAGTAGGATCACTAAGACCCTAGGAAGGCAGTATTTGAGGTACCAAATTAGAAATTTTATAAATTTCTAACCCAGCCATCCTTTTAATACACATTATTATTTAATTTAATATACAAATAAATTAAATATTATTTAATTTAATACACATTATTTAATACACAAAGTCTTGTTCAGCTTTCAAATGTGTAAGAACACAGTGTAGGTAGAGGAAAGGGAAATTCTTTCTAAATAAAAAACAAAAGACAGAATCTCCTGCCATTAATGGTTCTTGCAAGAACCATTCTTTATCAAGATGGTTACAAAATGATGATTTTCCAGCTCTGGCACTTGCTGCACATCTACTCTTTAGCACTGTGGTAAGCAGCAGCTCCTTTATCTCTATTTATTTATTTATCCATCTATTTATCTGTATCTTTAGTAGTTTACCTTTATGGGTTCCTTTTTTCTTTTTTTTTTTTTCCAGTGGTATATAGTTCTTAAGCATTTTGGTCTCAGGATCCTTTTAAACTCTTCACAATTATTGAAAAAGCTTTGTTTATGAGATATGTATTAATATTTATCACATTGAAACTGAAACAGAATTTTAAAAGTGTTTAATTCATTAAAAATAACCCTAATAAATGTAATAAATGTTTACAGAAAGAATATATTTTTGATCAGAAGTAACTATACTTTCCAAAACAGAAACATTTAGAGAAAAGAGTAGTAGTGCTTTGTTTTACAGATCCCCTAATGTGTGGCTTAATAAAAGACAGCTAGATTTTTCATATCTGTTTCCTCATTCAGTATGTTACTATATCACATATCATGTAGCCTCTGGAAGACTCCCCTGTACATTCATGAAAAAACCAAAGTGAAAGAGACAAATAACATCTAGTATTATTAAAATAGGTTTGGCCTCACAGACACCTTAGAAGAGTCATAAGTACCCCTCAGACTTCCCTATCACACTTTGACAATTGCTGGTCTATAATTCCTGGATTATTTTGGTGCTCAGGTTATCCCAGATTTAGCCAGTGTCAGCTAAGCTGGCCCTGAAGCTGGCCCTTAAGTCCTTGTGATAGGCCCCTATTATCATTGTTTTTTTCTTTCTTTTTTTTTTTTTTGAGAACTCTTATTTTCTGACATAGCAAGATGCTCCAGGCTCATCTTGAACCCACCCTGCCCTAGGCCTGGAATCAGCCATTTTCCTGAGGAATCCTGGTTTCTTTTGATGGATAATGGCGTAGAGGCCAAGACTTGGGCTCTAGGGGTCCTTATTGCTATTAGGGTCTTTGCTTCTAGGCTCTTTCTGCACATAGAACCAGGAAAATATATACATATGTATACATGGAAATACATATATCTGTGTATAAATACTTATCTATCTTATTTATCATAAGTAACTGATATCTCCAGTTTCAATCTGACCCCTGTACTTTTTTACCTTTCCCCGTTACATATCTGTATGTCCTTCTACAATGAGAACCCTGCTTCCAATAACATTAACACATTTACTCATTTGCTGAATCATATAATATATCTAGAGTAGTTTCAGAACTGCCTCGCCCATACCACTACAGAAAACAAACATACTACAAACAGTTCAGGATGTGTTTGCAGTTCTTTTCCTTCCTGAAAGTAAGGGTACATAGGCACATACCACTTTCTTTTCTTTCCCCATTCAGTGTGGTTATGTTATTAGTCTGAAATAAAGTTGGGTTTATTTGTTGCAGTTTGCTTTCATTTCCTTCTTTTTTTCCCTTTCACATCCATGTTGATTTAATTTTTTGAATATACAGAACATTAGCATGCTTTCAAACTTATTGAGAAGTATATACTCAGACGAGTACCACTCCCTTCCTACTTCTAAGATCTCTGCCCTCTTCTTTCAAACATAACATAAGATTGTACATAACGTAGGATTTTATGAAATGAAGGGTAAACACAATCCAAGCAAGACTTTGATGTTCATCAGCTGTTTCCTATCCACAGGAATTTCTTACTGGTATGTTGGTTCCTTTGCCCTGTATCACTGTATGTTCTGCTGGGCCTGTCTCTATAGACCAGTGTGGTTTTCGAAATGTGGTCTACAAGATGACTTCAGCAGGTACAAAGACAGCCTGTTACATTTTTAAGATATATCTATTTTATATATGTTTGAACACAAAATACAACTAGTGTATTTAGTCAGTGATTTCATGGGGTTTTTTGGGGGGAGGTAAAGTAAAAAGTGAATGTTGAAGAAAAAAGCAAGCCAAATTAAAGAAAAATATTAGGAATATAATACTACAAAGTGTGACCAAAATTGCAAAGCTGGCACTTGAATGACTGAAGTTGGGAACTCTGCTCTAGCTCCTCTTTCCTGAGTCTGTGTCCAGGGTTCTTACTCTATCCCAGAAACCCAGTAGAACAGATGAAATCCATCTCTTACCTAAACCCATCATCTACCTGATACCTGAAAGGGAATCTTGCCTTTTTTTCTTTTAACTGAATGGATTCCTTTTTTTTTTTTTTTTTTTTTTTTTTGCGGTACGCGGGCCTCTCACTGTTGTGGCCTCTCCCGTTGTGGAGCACGGGCTCCGGACGCGCAGGCTGAGCAGCGATGGCTCACGGGCCCAGCTGCTCTGCGGCATGTGGGATCCTCCCGGACCTGGGCACGAACCCGTGTCCCCTGCGTCAGCAGGCGGACTCCCAACCACTGCACCGCCAGGGAAGCCCCATATTTTTTTAAATAAAGGAATAGGAAACCTGCGATCGTCATAGGGCAATTAGTTCAATGGCAGGTAGCTTTAAATTTTTTTAAGTTTGGGAAATTGTACTGTTACTTACACAGTCTTTAAATCCGTATACCATTGATCATTATGATCTACTTGAATTCAAACTTTTATTTTGACTGTTTTAATTAAATCTAATATTGTTTAATATTAAGTAAAACACCATGTAAATATGGTGTTTTACTTAATACTCATTGAGTACACCACTGTCAATTGTTTATTATTGTATTAGGACTTATTAAACCTATACATATATTAGATTAAAAGTTTTTGTTATTAAGTTAATTTTTTTTAATTTATTTTATTTATTTATCTTTGGCTGCTTTGGGTCTTCATTGCTGCGCGCGGGCTTTCTCTAGTTGCGGCGAGCAGGGGCTACTCTTCGTTGCAGTGCGTGGGCTTCTCCTTGTGGTGGCTTCTCTTGTTGAGGAGTACAGGCCCTAGGCTTGCGAGCTTCAGTAGTTGTGGCTCGCGGGCTCTGGAGCGCAGGCTCAGTAGTTGTGGTACACGGACTTAGTTGCTCCGCGGCATGTTGGATCTTCCCGGACCAGGGATCGAACCCATGTCCCCTGCATTAGCAGGTGGATTCTTAACCACTCGGCCACCAGGGAAGTCCCTAAGTTAAATTTTAAATGTAAATTAGACCCTAAAATTTTAACACTTGAGTAAGTACTTAAATTTGCTCCATTTACTAGATGGAAATTTATTTTGCTATGAGAAGTAGGATTGTCTTTACAACTCTTGTATGAAAGCATATTAGAATAAGCAAGTGTACAATTGGTGCATAATTTCTTACTCAGTGGGAGGCATAAGTTTTATTCCCAATTCATAAAAATTGTACAGAATGGAGTAGTCTTAAAACAATTTATTTGGAGGGAAAAGCCATATCTGATTACCAAGAGTTTATTCAATAAATTAATGGCCTTATTTTATATTGCTAAAGATGTGTACATGCATTTCATAAACCTTTGATGTCATCTATTTGTAAACAAAGGTTTTTTTCAGCAATTATCTGTGACTAACTCATGAATTACTCTTCCTGTCTTTCCATATACACAAAAATAGGTATGAATTTTGATTCTTAAAACTCTTAGGATACAAAGGAAGTTTATAAACTTGAGGGTAGGAATAAAAAGTTAATTTTTATGTCACAGACATATAGATATACTTATATATGCATTTAGTGGTGCTGCTGGAAATGGTAGACCTATCTGTTCTCTCCCTATGCACTAAATTTCATTGACATACACTTAAAAGCTTATAGAACACACATGTACTTTCAGAAGGCCATCTGTTAGCATTTCGTATTTTAGATGATAATTTTCTTTTCTGTACTTGTTATTGCTAAAAAGATATACTTACATCCTGGTATTTAGATAAGGAATATATGAAGACACAGATATTTTGACTCTTTCAAACATTTTGAAAATTGTAATGTAAACATACTTTAGTAAATTTAGTCTTTGCTAAATTTATGGTAACTTGTTATTATGATGTGTTTATATATTTGGATATAAATAGCATTTTAGTAAAAATATATGTGTATATGTTGAGCCTCTGCTATGAGAGTAATGCAGCTGTCATTGTTAGAGGCTCCTTTTACCCTAATTCTTGTCCCTACAACCTGGGGACTTTACTACTAATCCCTTGTCCTCCTGTGTATTTATTGGATAAGATAAGCAAAAGGTAACTCCTCTTTATAAAACTTGGAAAACCTCTGTATTAGGATTAAATCAGCCCAGTTAAATGAGTCCATAATAAAATGCAGACATTCCCTGAGCTCATCTCAGAGTTATTAGCCATTAATGGCTTGTCTAGGAAATTCTAGCCTTTCACTTACTATTACTAAGGCAGAGGAAATAAAACTAGCCACTCAGTATTCTTAGGCTACCCTTTTGTGTCTCCCTTTCTCCTGCACAGTCACTCCTAGAAATTTCCTTGTCTTCAATTGAAGGATTTTTTTTTGCCGTACCTTCCTTGCGGCATGCGGGATCTTAGTTCCACACCAGGGACGGAACCCATGCCCCCTGCATTGGGAGCGCAGAGTCTTAATCACTGGACTGCCAGGGAAGTCCCGAAGGAATTTTTTAATGTAGAATTACAGGTAGTTTAGGAGAGAGATTTGCAGTCAACAAAGTCAATTTCTTGAATTATGTGACCCAGTCTATTTGGCATAGTGTAAGGTTGGCCTAGGAGTGGGAAGAGAAAGTGGTATTTTGCAAGGCCCAGATTTCTCTCCCTGACTGTTCTGACCATTGTTAAGCCATGCTTCTCCTCTCATCATTACCTACCAATACCTTCTCTGTTTTAGCCTGCATTCCCTGGAGTAGGCAGGCACATTTTTTAACTGTTGGGAAATAGAAACTTACCTGGTTTCCTCAGGATCAAAGTTTCAATGACAAAGTAATATGTTTTGAAATCACCATTTTGACAAAGCTGCTGCTGCTTTGAAAGGTTATAATCAAGGCTCTTTTTTCTAATTGATATATAGTTGTTTTACAATATTGTGTTTCAGGTGTACAGCAAAGTGTTTCAGTTTTATATATATATATATGTATATATGTATATATATATGTATATACTTTTCAGATTGTTTTCCATTATAGCTTATCATAAGATATTGAATATAGTTCCCTGTGCTATACAGTAAATCCTTGTTGCTTATCCATTTTATGTATAGTAGTTTGTACCTATTAATCCCATATTCCTAATTAATCCTTCCTTTTCCTCCCTTTCCCCTTTGGTAACCATAAGTTTGTTTTCTATGTCTGTGAGTCTTTCTGTTTTGAAAATAAGTTCATTTGTATTAGTTTTTAGATTCCACAAATTAGTGATATCATATGGTATTTGTCTTTCTCTTTCTGACTTACTTCACGTAGTATGATAATCTCTAGGTCCATCCAAGTTGCTGCAAAAGGCAATATTTCATTCTTTTTTGTGGCCAAGTAATAGTCCATAGTGTGTGTATATATATATATATATATATATATATATATATATATATATACATACCACCTCTCCTTTATCCATTCATCTGTAGGACGCTTAGGTTACTTCCATATTTGGCTATTGTAAATAGTGCTGCTGTGAACATTGTAGTATATGTATCTTTTCAAATTAGAGTTTTCATCTTTTCTGGATATATGCCCAGGAGTGGGATTGCTGGGTCGTATGATAACTCTGTTTTTAGTTTTTTAAGGAACCTCTATATTATTTTCCATAGTGGGGCCATGAATGTTGATTCCCTTAGGCAGTAGCAGCAGCCACTGGTACCTCTGATATATATACCTGCAGAGTTTGAAGGAGTTAAACATTCTGTTGTTTATTAAAATGTTTTTTATTGGCCTGCAAATTAATTGGTTTCTCTTTTTTTGTACACAGAATCTAGACTTATTCTACCAAAATTAATTTTGCATACTATGTAGGAAATTTAAAATTTCTGAAGTAGTTTAGAAACTGCTTTTTCTAATATACCTAATTCTAAATGGAATCTATTCTTTTCCCTGTTAATTCTCTTATCATAGGAGGAGGTGTGTAATATCTAAAGAGAAAATATTTCGTGTAGTAACTACTGTGTCATGGGTTCATTTAAAAATGTAATAATCACTTTATCTTACAGGACAAACTATTCGAGAGAAAAGAATTGTAGAATCAGCAAATAAAAGAGAAATAGACTATGAAGTAGGGGATATCCCAACAGAATGGGAAGGTAAGTTTCTGCATTTAGTAGTGTCTTTTGGAAGGCAAATAGTTTATACACAAAATCAATAAGAACATAACATTATTTCATGTTCTTTGCAAAAACTTTTACAATCTGAATCCATGAAACTTTTTTTAAACTTTGCATTTCTTTGAAAGTTGTGAAGGTGCTACATTTTAGTAAGGGAACATAGTGAAAAGAACTATGAAGCATTAGCAGAGCTGGGACTAGGGTGAGGCAAGCAAAGTTTCTTAGATGCAGAATTGAAGAAGGCATTCACTTTGATATGCTGGCCCTGCACTTATACAACCTGAGGACCTGAATTCTGTTTCTGGCACTCTACCCACATGAACGTGGGAAAGTAATTCATACCTCTCAGTCTTAGCTTCCTCTTTTATAAATTGTGGATAATACTTGCTGTAGATGCCATTTGGAATATTTGTTCAACTTACAGTGACCCCATTAATTGTCCCCATGTTTAAACAAGGATGGACACTTACTTGATCCCTGTCAGGACTTTGGAATTAAGGTAAAAAAATGAAAGGAAGAGAAAATAGTAGCAGTCTTTCCATAAGGCTGGAATAGTATCATATGAACTTGGTAGCACATGGGTGGCTATCTTCAATCCACTATCTAAACTTTGTTGCAGAAAAAAAACTTCTTTATCTACTAAGAAGAAAATAGAAACCAGTCTGCAAAGAGAAGTACAGTTAACCCTTGAACAACACAGGTGTTTGTTTTTTGTTTTGATTTTTTTGTTTTGAACAGCACAGGTTAGAAGCAGGTCCACTTATATGCAGATTTTTTTCCGTAAGTTCATACTATGGTATTACACGATCCGTGGTTGGTTGAATCTGCAGATGTGGAACTGCAGATATGGAAGTCCAACTGTTAAGTTATAGGTGGATTTTTGACTATGAGGGGGTCAGTGCCCCTAATCCCTGTGTTGTTCAAGAGTCAACTCTATGTAGCAAGGCAGAGAATATTTCCTAGGTTTTCAGCAACTTTCCAATTCCCAGTTCCATTTCTTTCTGAATGAAGTTCATCTGAAAGTCTGCCTTCAGGTTCTAAGTGCCATCCCACATCTGTGTTATAAATTTCCCCTTGTTTATTACCAGTTCTTAGCCTAGTGCCTGGCACATAGGAAAGCACATAGTAAGTGCTCAGTAAGTATATATTAAATACTTGAAATCTAGCTTGAGTTAACCCTTGTTATTTGAAACTAAAAGAACCTTAACTAAAATACCAATACCTATCTTATATATCACTTAACATTTGTCAAGTGTTTACCTGTATACCTGGTATTATGCCATTGCTTTACAATCATTATATTGTTTTAATTATCAAATAATCCTATGAGGTAGACACTGTAGTCCCATTTAATAGGGAATCTAAGTTCTAGAAAGATGAGATAAACTGCCTGGGTAATACAGCTACACACTGTAAGCAGTGGACCCTTTGCTTCCTGGTGGGTTTAGCATTATACCTAACATATGGTAGCTATAGGTATTGAGTTATTTTTATGTCAGCATGTGAGTGTAAATATTTCCCTGGACATATCTTTTCCATTTTTCTTTATTAGCTATGAAAATAGTAGAACTATGAGAAAAGAACATTAAAATGGGTAGATACCAGGGACTTTTTGAAGAAATACAGAATATAAACTGGCAATGTCCAGGAGTAATTGAGCTTTCTTACTTTTTAAAAAAATATTTATTTATTTAATTTATTTTTTTTTGGCTGCGTTGGGTGTTAGTTGCAGCATGCGGGATCTTTGTTGAGGTACGCAGTATCTTTCATTGTGGCTCAGGCTATTCATTGTGGCCCGCAGGTTTCTCTCTAGTTGTGGCACGCATGCTCCAGGGCATGGGCTCTGCAGTTTGTAGCACACAAGCTCTCTCGTTGAGGCACGTGAGCTCAGTAGTTGTGGCACGCGGGCTTAGTTGCCCCGCAGCGTGTGGGATCTTAGTTCCCCTACCAGGCGTCGAACCCATGCCCCCTGCATTGGAAGACGGATTCTTTACCACTGGATCACCGGGGAAGTCCCTGAGCTTTTTTATTTTAACAGACTCTCCAGTGTTATAAGCGACATTTGCAATTCTCAAATAATGCTTGCACCTTCTTATAATGAACCTATTTTATCATTTTTTCCAATAGTAATATAGAATTAAAATGTTTATAGAAATAAATTAAGTTATAAATAAATAGGTAGTGACTCATTTTTAAGCGTTTGAGACTTTCAGAGAATTAGAATGAAATTCTAATGCTTTTTATGGCTCTGTCCTGATCTTAATAATTTAGCATAACCCTCCCATGGGGCACACCCTTAAAACAAATGTATGAACCAAACATTGAAAGAAAAATTATTTTTATAGTGTTGCATATCAATTAAATGTAAAAAATAAGAACTCCATGAAAAAGTAAAGTAAAATATAAATAAATACACAAAACACTGTATACAGGAAAGAAAAGAAAAAAACTTAAAGTGAATAGTGTCAACCCCAAGTGAATCTAAAGTATTTTCAGGCCCAGATGAATACTGTATTTGTCAATTGTTAGTAGCAGAATACAGGTACCCACACGCTGCATTTCCTGCCATGATATGTATTAAACGGTTCACCCTTTTCATTCATTTATTTAATAAACATCTATTGAGGACCTCTGAATTCATGGAGTTTTACATTCTGGAGTGGGAGAGTGGGTGGAAGAAAGATAATAAATCAGATAAATAACTGTATAGTATGTTAATGGCCACAGAAAATAAAGCAGATAAAGGGAATAGGAAGTGTTGTGGAGGGTTTTACAGTTTTAAATAGTATAAAGAAATGGCCTTGTTGAGAAGATGACTTTTTAAAAAAAGTTAATTTATTTATTTTATTTATTTTTATTTTTGGCTGTGTTGGGTCTTCGTTGCTGCACACAGGCTTTCTCTAGTTGCGGTGTGTGGGCTTATTGCGGTGGCTTCTCTTGTTATGGAGCATGGGCTCTAGGTGCGTGGGCTTCATTAGTTGTGGTGCGCGGGCTCAGTAGTTGTGGCTCGCGGGCTCTAGAGCGCAGGCTCAGTAGTTGTGGTGCACGGGCTTAGTTGCTCCACGGCATGTGGGATCTTCCCAGACCAGGGATCGAACCCGTGTCCCCTGCATTGGCAGGCAGATTCTTAACCACTGTGCCACCAGGGAAGCCCCAAGAAGATGACTTTTGAATAAAGGCAGAAGGAGCTGGTCATGAAGATAAGTAGCAGAGGAGCATTCCTGGAGAGCTAGTGCAAAAGCCCTGAAGCAGGAGCATGCTCAGGTTTTTAAGGAACAGTACGGAAGCCAGCGTGACTGGAGTAGAGCCAGAGGGAAGGTAATAAATGAGGTTAAAAAAGTAATAGGTTGCTCAATCTTGTAGGCCTTATAGGCCATTGTAAGGACTCTGGCTTTTACTCTGAGATTGGAAGCTGCTGGAAGGTTTTGAAAAGAGTAGTTGTATGCCCTGAATTATATTTAACAGGATCAGTCTGGCTGCTGCATTGCAAAGAGACTGGGGGGGGGCATAAAGAAAACTTGGAGACAGTATGCTCTTGTAATAACTCAGGCAAAGGCTAATTGTGGCTTGAACCAGAGTAACAGTGGGAGTGGAAAGAAGTAGTTGCATTCTGGATCTCTTGTAAAAGTACAGCCAATGAGATTTGCTGACAGATTGGATGTGCAATGTGAGAGAAAGAGAGCAGTCAGTGATGACTGTTAAACTTTTGGGCCTCACCTGGAAAAGTGCAGTTGCCATTGACTGAGAGGGGCAAGACTGGAAGGAGGACATTTGGGGGGAAAATGAGATCAAGTTTGAAAATGAAGTTTGAGATATCTATTAGATATCCAAGTAGAGGTATTAAGTTGTATATAAGCTAAGAATTTGGTGGAAAACTTTGGGCTGGAGATAAAATGTGGAAGTTGACAGCAAATAAATGGTATTGAAAAGCCAGGAGACAGGATGAGATCAGGGAATGTGTGTAAATAGAAAATGAGAAGTTCATACCATATGATCCAGCAGTCCCACTCTTGGGCATATATCTGGAGAAAGCCATAATTCAAAATATACATGTACCCCAATGTTCATTGCAGCACTCTTTACAGTAGCCAAGACATGGAAGCACCCTAAGTGTCCAACAACAGAGAAATGGATAAAGAAGATGTGGTACATATATACAATGGAATATTACTCAGCCATAAAAAGAATGAAATAATGCCATTTGCAGCAACATGGATAGACCTAGAGATTATGATACTAAGTGAAGTAAGTCAGAGAAAGACAAATATCATATGATATCGCTTATATGTGGAATCTAAAAAAATGGTACAAATGAACTTATTTACAAAACAGAAGTAGTGTCACAGATGTAAAAAACAAACTTATGGTTACCAAAGGTGAAAGGGGAGGGGGGAGGGATAAGTTAGGAATTTGGGATTAACATATACACACTACTATATATAAAATAGATAACCACTACTATATATAAAATAGATAATAGGACCTACTGTATAGCATAGAGAACTCTACTCAATATTCTATAATAACCTGTATGAGAAAAGAATCTATAAAAGAATGGATATATGTATATGTATAACTGATTCACTTTGCTGTACACCTGAAACTAACACAGCATTGTAAATCAGCTATACTCCAGTAAAAAAAAGAAAAGAAAAGAATTATAAAGAAAAAAAAGAAAGAAAATGAGAAGTTCCAAGACTGACCCCTAGGCTATAACAGGGTTTAGAGACAATGAAGACAAAAAAGGAGCAGCCAGAAAAGTGGGAAATAAAAGAAAAAGTGTCAAGGAGGAAGACGTGATCAACCATGTCAAATAAGGACGAAGAATTAATTCTTTGCTTTAAGAACAGGAAGTCACCGATCCTGACAAAAATAGTTCTGCAGAGTGTTAGGAACAAAAGCCTGATTAAAAAAAAAGAATAGCAAGAGAGAATTTGGAGAGAATAAGTATGCTTATGAGGAGTTTATCTGTAAAAGAAGGGAGAGTGTTGAGGCAGTACCTACATGGGAAAGTGGAGTCAAGAGAGGAATTTTATTATGTTTTGTTTTAAAGACAGTAGAAGTAACCAAATTTTGTAATAGTGATGAGAAAGTTCCAGTCAAAAAGGAAGAATTAATGATGCAGGAGGAAGACCTTGAGAAAGCAAGATGGGACAGGATCTAATACACTTGTGGAAGAATTGGCCTTTGACAAGAGCATGGAAAGTTCCTCAGTAGTAGTAGCAGAAAAGTAGAGTATATAGTCATAGATGCAGGTAGATCATGTAGTGGTAATAACTTGTATAAATTCTCTGTTGATTCCTCCAAGTGAAGCACAGAGAGATTAAATAACTCCCTAAATACAAATAGCAGCTATAGCCAAGAACCCAAATTATCTGTCTCCAGAGTCTTTTAATATTATATTGTATTGCCTGCTCCATAATGATCAGGCTAATTCCTACTTATCCTTCAAGTATTAGGGTAGACACGGATTCCTTTGGACATCTTTTCTGACCCTACCTCTCACCCCCTAGTGCTTAGTGGGATGTTCCTGTTTTTGTTTTTCATCTCACTTGATGCCTCTCCGCAGCATAACACAACACACTGTAGAGTATTCCCTGTTTACTTATCTACCTCCTCTACCTGGACTTGAAGATTCTCTAGTGTAGAGTCTTTACCTTGCTCATCCTTGTATTCTTAGGGCCTAGTTCAACACTTAACATAAAATAAGTGCAAGCTCAATCAATATTTGGTGAATGAATGCATTTAAAATTGAAACTACATAAGGAAGAGACATTTTGGGGACTTTGCTGATTTGCTGAAAATAGTCCATTTTAAAAAGAAAGACATGGAATGGTATACCAAAGCAATTGGTTCCTAACATAAAGGACACTCAAGGTTCAGATGTGGGAGATAGTACAGTACTAGCTAGTATACTACTAGCTACTGAACAGTCTTACAAAGTTTCAGGGAACCTTTTAAGTTTAATCCATGGCATGATGTGTAGTTCTTATACAGAGCCTCTCAAAAGCTTTATCTTCATAATTCAGATCACAGTGTATCTTCCATTTTTTTCCTTTTTTGTTATTTTGTTAAGTTTAAGCTAGTTTTTTGTTGACAGTAATAAGCATTATTAATGCTAACCCTAAAATACACACAAAGTAGAGTATAATAGGAAGAGACAGAAAGGCTCTGATCCAGTATGTCTTTTTAATGGAATATTAATCTTAATCACACATACTCATTAAAATATAAAACTAAATTTCAGAATAAAGTCAGGTAAAAATTAATTTTTAGACATATTAGACCATACCTGTCTATCATTAACACAATTAATAATGAGTATCTCAGTATGAAATATCATATGCACTTTTATTGCTTTATTATTAATAATTAATAATTGTTTAGCATGCTTTTCTCAAGCCACAGGAACTCCCCACCAATAATTTTCAAAATAAACTTCATAAAATAACATATACGGCATGATGCTATCCTTGGCCCACCATCAGAAGACCTGGGTTATGCTCAGGTCCTCCAATGTGCATTTACTACCTTGGTCATTTTGGGCAAATCTATTTTACTTCTGTTTTTCATCTGTCAGATTAAAAGGCTGGGTTCGGTATCCTTTAAGGCCCCATCTGTCTCTAATGTTCTGTGATTATATGACTCTAGAATTATCTGTAATCAACTTATGTCCCAACCCAGAGTCTCTGGACCTACTGTATAACCAAATTGCTTGGCTGGGAATTGCTGAGAGTTGATGGTGATCTCCTTCATTAGAGGATAAGATAGCTGCATATATTAATTATCTATTGGTGCATAACAAATTACCCCAAAAGTTATAGGCCTAAAACAACAAACATTTATTAACTCACAGTTTCCGTGAGTCAGGAATCTAGGCATGGCTTAAGCAGATCTTCTGGCTTAGGGTCTCTCACAAAGCTGCAGACAAGGTGTTGGTCTTGGCTGCAGTCATCTCAAGGCTTCTCTCAGGGCTCATCTACTTTCAAGCTCATTCATATGGTTTTGTCAGGCCGTAGAAGATTTATTTCTAAGCTCACTCAAATGGCTATTGCCTGGTTTCAGGTTCTTCCTGGCTATTTGACTTAGGGCCTTAGTTCCCTGATAACTGTAGCTTTCTAAGTCTTGATATCAGGTACTGTTAGTCCTTCTTTTTTGAAGTTATTTTGGCTCTTCTAGGTCCTTTGCATTTTCATATGGATTTTAGGATCATTTTGTTAATTTCTATAAAAATGCCTCCTGGGATTTTGGTTGGGATTGTGTTAAATCTGTAGATCACTTTGCAGGGAGCTGACATCTTAACAATAAGAATCTTCTGACCCCTGGACATTATATATCTCTTCATTTAATTTAGGCCTTCTTTAATTTCTCTCATCAAAGTTTGTAGCTTTCATTGTACATATATTGCACTTCTTTTGTCAGATTTATCCCTAACAACTTCATATTTTTGGTGCTATTGTTATGATAATGTTTTTCAAGTTTAATTTCTGATTGTTGCCATCGAATAAATATTCAGTAGGTTTTTGTATATTGATCTTCTATCCTGTGACTTTGCTAAACTCAGTTATTAATTATAGTAGCTTTTTTGTCAATTCCATCAGATTTTCTATATAGAAGATCATGTTGTCTGTGAATAAAGACATTTTTCTTAATTCTTTCCAACCTGGATGTCTTTGTTTTTATCTCGCCTATTTGCATTGGCTGGAACCTCCAGTACACTGTGTAATAGAAGAGATAAGAATGAACAGTCTTGCCTTATTCCTTATGTTTTACTTTTTTATATATTTTTGATTGAGTTATCTAAAATTTTGTTTAGACTTTTTATATCTGTGTTCTTGAGGGATACTAGTTAGTAATTCTTCTTTTCTTGTCTTTGTTTTGATATCAGGGTAATGCTGATCTCATGAAATGAGTTTAGACATATTCCTTCTTCAAAAGTCTGTAAGAGTTTGTGTAGAGTTAATATTACTTCTTCTTTAAATATTTGATAGGTTTCACCAGTGAAGCTATCTAGGCCAGGAGTTTTTAACTGCAAGTTAAATTTCTTTATTAGACAGGATATTCAGATTATCTGTTACTTCTTGACTGACCTTTGGTAGGTTGTATTGGGTCTGCCAAAAAGTTTGTTTGGTTTTTTCTGGAACATGGCTTTAGTCTTTAACTTCATTCGAAACAATTTTGTTAGAATATATTGTGACAGCTGTCATATCAGCATGCACTAAAAAAAAAAAAAAAATCAAAATTGGTGGATTTTTGTGTAGCCATTTTAATATTGAAGATAGAACTAAAAAAGCAACATTTTAGGCATATTATGCTTTATTATTTCAAGAAAGGTAAAAACACAACCAAAACGCAAAAAAAAAAAAAAAATAGTTTTTGCAGGGTATGGAGAAGGTGCTTGACTGATTGAACATGTCACAAGTGGTTTGCAAAAGTTTCATGCTGGAGATTTCTCGCTGGACGATGCTCCATGGCCAGGTAGACAAGTTGAAGTTGATAGTGATCAAATCGAGACATTAATTGAGAACAATCAGTGTTATACCACGCGAGAGATAGCTGACATACCCAAAATATCCAAATCAAGTGCTGAAAATCATTTGCACCAGCTTGGTTATGTGAATCGCTTTGATGTTTGGGCTCCACATAGTTAAGTGAAAAAACCCTTCTTTACTATATTTCCGATGCAATTCTCTACTTAAATGTAACGAAAACGTTACATCTTTAAAACAAATTATGATGGGCGATGAAAAATGGATATTGTACAATAATGTGGAACAGAAGAGATCATGGGACAAGTGAAATGAACCACCACCAACCACACCAAAGACCAGTCTTCATCCAAAGAAGGTGATGTTGTGTATATGGTGGGATTGGAAGGGAGTCCTCTATTGTGAGCTCCTTCCGGAATACTAAACGATTAATTCCAACAAGCACTGCTCCCAGTTAGACCAACTGAAAGCAGCACTCGACGAAAAACGTCTGGAATTAGTCAACAGAAAATGCATAATCTTCCATCAGGATAACGCAAGACCACATATTTCTTTGATGAACAGGAAAAAACTGTTACAGCTTGGCTGGGAAGTTCTGATTCATCCGCCACATTCACCAGACATTGCACCTTCAGATTTCTATTTATTTTGGTCTTTACAAAATTCTCTTAATGGAAAACATTTCAATTCCCTGGAAGACTGTAAAAGGCACCTGGAACAGTTCTTTGCTCAAAAAGATGAAAAGTTTTGGGAAGATAGAATTATGAAGTTGCCTGAAATATGGCAGAAGGTAGTGGAACAAAAGGGTGAATATGTTGTTCAGTAAAATTCTTGGTGAAAATGAAAAATGTGTCTTTTATTTTTACTTAAAAACTGAAGGAACTTTTTGGCCAACCAATATTTTTCCAAAGAATCTGCCATTTTGTCTAATTTTCCAAATTTTTTTGGCATAAGACTGACATAATATTACCATATTTTTCTTTTAATATCTTCAGAATCTGTGTGATGTTACCTCTTTCATTCCTAATTGTTATGGCTGCATTGGGTCCCCACAAATTGTGTGTTGAAGTCTTAACCCCCAGTACATCAGACTGTATTTGGAGACAGAGTCTTTAAAGAGGTAATTAAGTTAAAATGAGGTCCTTAGGACCAGTCTTAATCCAATATGACTAATGTCCTTATAAGAAAAGGCCATTAGGGCTTCCCTGGTGGCGCAGTGGTTGAGAGTCCACCTGCCGATGCAGGGGACACGGGTTCGTGCCCTGGTCCGGGAAGATCCCACATGCCGCAGAGCAGCTAGGCCCATGAGCCATGGCCGCTGAGCCTGCACGTCCGGAGCCTGTGCTCCGCAACGGGAGAGGCCACAACAGTGAGAGACCCACATACCGCAAAAAAAAAAGAAAAAGAAAAGGCCATTAGGACACAGATGTGAACAAAAGGAAGACTTTGTGAAGACACAGAGAGAAGACTGCCATCTACAAGCCGAGGAGAGAAGCCTCAGAAGAAACCAACCTTGCCAACACCTTGGTCTCAGAATTATAGCGTTCAGAATTGTGAAAAAGTAAATTTCTGTTGTTTAAGCCACCAAATCTGTGGTACTTTGTTATGGCAGCCCTGGTGAACTAATACATTAGTTCTGAGGGGTTGTTTTTCTATTACTTTTCTTTTTAATTTAAGTATAGTTGATATACAGTGTCATGTTAGTTGCTGGTGTACAACAAAGTGATTCAGCTATATATATAAATTCTTTTTCATATTCTTTTTCATTATAGGTTATTACAAGATACTGAATATATATAGTTCCCTGTGCTATACAGTAGGATCTTGTTGTTTATATTTTAATATATAGTAGTGTGTATTTGCTAATCCCAAACTCCTAATTTATCCCTCCTCCCCTTTCCCCTTTGGTAACCATAAGTTTGTTTTCTATGTCTCTGAGTCTGTTTCTGTTTTGTAAATAAGTTCTTTTGTATCATATTTTAGATTCCACATATAAGTGATATCGTATAATATTTGTCTTTATCTGACTTACTTCACTTAATATGATAATCTCTAGGTCCATCCACATTGCTGCAAATGGCATTGTCTCATTCTTTTTGTGGCTGAGTAGTATTCCATTGTATATATGTACCACATCTTCTTTATCCATTCATCTCTTGGTGGAAATTTAGATTGCTTCCATGCCTTGGCTATTGTATAGTGTTGCTATGAACATTGGGGTGTATGTATCTTTTCAAATTAGAGTTCTCTCCAGATGTATGCCCAGGAGTGAGATTCCTGGCTTATATGGTAACTCTGTTTTTAGTTTTTTCAGGAACCTCCATACTGTTTTCCATAGTGGCTGCACCAATTTATATTCCCACCAATAGTGTAGGAGGGTTCCCTTTTCTCCACGCTATCTTCAGCATTTATTAATTGTAGACTTTTTAAGGGCAGCCATTCTGACCAGTGTGAGGTGATACCTCACGGTTGTTTGACTTGTATTTCTCTGATAATTAGTGATGTTGGGCATCTTTTCATGGGCCTGTTGACCATCTGTATGTCTTCTTTGGAGAAATGTCCATTTGGGTTTTTCTGACCATTTTTGATTAGGTGTTTGGTTTTTTTCTGATACTGAGTTGTATGAGCTGTTTGTATATCTTGGAAATTAAGCCCTTGTCAGTTGCATCATTTGCAAATGTTTTCTTCCAGTCCATTGATTGTCTTTTTGTTTTGTTTATGGTTTCCTTTGCTGTGAAAAAGCTTATAAGTGTGATTAGATCCCGTTTGTTTATTTTAGCTTTTATTTCTGTTGCCTTGGGAGACTGACCTAAGAAAGCATCGCTGCAATTTATGTCAGAGAATGTTTTGCCTACTTTCTCTTCTAGGAGTTTTATGGTATTCTGCCTTATATTTAAGTCTTTACGCCATTTTGAGTTTATTTTTGTGTATGGTGTGGTGGAGTGTTCTAACTTCATTGATTTACATGCAGCTGTCCAGCTTTCCCAGCACCAGCTGCAGAAGAGACTGTCTTTTCTCCATTGTGTATTCTTGCCTCCTTTGTTGAAGATTAATTGCTATAGGTGTGTGGGTTTATTTCTGGGCTCTCTGTTCTGTTCCATTGATCTATATGTCTGTTTTTGTGTCAGTATCATGCTGTTTTGACTACCATAGCTTTGTAGTATTGTCTGAAGTCTGGGACAGACTTCAGCTTTGTTCTTTTTCCTCAAGATTGCTTTGGCAATTATGGGTCTTTTATAGTCCCATATAAATTTTAGGATTATTTGTTCTAGTTCTGTGAAAAAAGTCATGGGTAATTTGATAGGGATCACATTAAATCTGTAGATTGCTTTGGGTAGTATGGCCATTTTAATGATATTAATTCTTCCAATCCAAGAGCACGGTTATCTTTCCATTTCTTTAAATCATCTTTAGTTTTCTTTATCAGTGTCTTACAGTTCTCAGTGTATAAGCGTTTCACCTTCTTGGTCAGGTTTATTCCTAAGTATTTTATTTTATTTATTTTTTAAAAAAGGGATTTTTTTTATGTTCCCTTTTTGATATTTCATTGGTAGTGTAAAGAAATGCAGCAGATTTCTGTATGTCAATCTTGTATCCTGCTACCTTTCTGAATTCGTTTATCAGTTCTAGTAGTTTATGTGTGGAGTCTTTAGGGTTTTCTATATATAGTGTCATGTCATCTGCATATAATGGCAATTTTTCCTTTTCCCTTCCAACTTGGATACCTTTTTTTAAATTATTTTTTCTTGTCTGATTGCTGTGGCTAGGACTTCCAATACTGTGTTGAATAGAAGTGGTGAGAGTGGGCATTCCTCTTTTGTTCCAGATTTTAGGAGAAAGGCTTTCAACTTTTCACGCTGAGTATTATGTTGGCTGCAAGTTTGTCATATATAGCTTTTATTATGTTGTGATATGTTCCCTCTATACCACTTTGGTAAGAGTTTTTATCATGAATGGATGTTGAATTTTATCAAATGTTTTTTCTGCATCTATTGAAATGATTTTTCTTTTCTTTGTTGATGTGGTATATCACATTAATTGATTTGCATATGTTGAACCATCCTTGTGACCCTGAGATGAATCCAACTTGATTGTGGTGCATGATCTTTTTTATATGTTGTTGGATTCGGTTTGCTAATATTTTGTTGAGAATTTTTGCATCTATATTCATCAAAGATATTGGCCTATAATTTTCTTTTTTGCAGGTGTCTTTTTCTGGTTTTGGTATCAGGGTGATGATGGCTTCATAGAATGTCTTTGGGAGTGTTCCCTCCTCTTCAGTCTTTTGGAAGAGTTTGAGAAGGCTCAGTGTAAGTTCTTCTTTGTATGTTTGGTAGAATTCCTCAGTGAAGCAATATGGTCCTGGACTTTTGTTTGCAGGGAGTTGTTTCTTATTACAGATTTTATTTCACTTCTAGTCATCAGTCTGTTCAAATTATCTCTTTCTTCCTGCTTCAGTTTTGGTGGGCTGTATGTTTCTAGAAACTTATCCATTTCTTCTAGGTTTTCCAGTTTGTTGGCATATAATTGTTTATAGTATTATGAGTTTTTGTATTTCTGTGGTATCGGTTGTTATTTCTCCTCTTTCATTTCTGGTTTTATTTATGTGGGTCCTCTCTCTTTTCTTCTTGGTGAGTCTGGCCAGAGGTTTGTTTACTTTGTTTACCCTCTCAAAGAACCAGCTCTTGGTTTTATTGATTTTTTTAAAAATCTCTGTTTTATTTCCTCTCTGACCTTTATTATTTCCTTCTTTCTGCTGACTTTAGGTTTTGTTTGTTCTGCTTTTTCTAATTCTTTTAGGTGGTATGTTAGGTTGTTTGAGATTTTTCTTGCTTTTTGAGGAAGGCCTGTATTACTATGAACTTCCCTCTAAGAACTGCTTTTGCTGCATCCCATAGATTTTGTATGGTTGTGTTTTCATTGTCGTTTGTCTCAGGGTAGTTTTTGATTTCCTCTTTGATTTCATCATTGACCCGTTAGTTTTTTAGTAGCATGTTGTTTAATCTCCATGTAATCATTTCTTTTCTCATTTCTCTCTGTGTGGTTGATTTCTAGTTTTATGCTGTTGTGGTCAGAAATGGTGCTTGAAATAATTTCTGTCCTCTTAAATTTGTTGAGACTTCTTTTGTGTCCTAATATGTGGTATATCCTAGAGAATATTCCATGGGCACTTGAAAAGAATTTATGTTCTGTTTTTTGGTTTTGGTTTTTGTTTTTTTGGAGGTAATGTCCTGAAAATATCAATTAAGTCTAACTATTCTATTGTGTCACTTAGGAGTTCTGTTGCCTTATTGATTTTCTGTCTGGAAGATCTGTCCATATATGTCAGTGGGGTGTTAAAATCTCCTACAATTATTGTATTCCAGTCAATTTCTATGTTTATGTGTTAGTATTTGTTTTATGTATTTAGATGCTCCTATGTTGGGTGCACATGTTAATGAGTGTAATATCCTCTTCTTTATCGATCCTTGTATGGTTATATCGTGTCCTTTATCTTTCTTCATGAGCTTTGTTTTAAAGTCTATTTTGTCTGGTATGAGTATTGCTACCCCTCCTTTCTTGGCATTTCTGTTTGCATGAAATGTCCTTTTCATCCCCTCACTTTGTGTGTCCTATGTGTGTCCTTCACCCTAATGTGGGTCTCTTGTAGGCAGCATATACTGTAAGCTCTTGTGTTATTATCCAACCCGCCACTCTATGTCTTTTGATTGGAGCATTTAGTCCACTGACCTTTAAGATAATTATTGATATATATGTATTTAATGCCATTTTAAACCTTGTTTTCCAGTTGATTTTGTATATCTTCTTTGTTCCTTTTCCTTTTGTGTTTTGATGATTTTCTTTTGTTTTACTCTTGTGTTCTTTTTGGTTTTTGTGAGTCTATTGTATGTTTTTGATTTATGGTTACCCTGTTTTTCAAGTATGTTAACCCATTACTATATCTACTTGCTTTAAACTGGTAGTCATATAGGCTCAAACACATTCTAAGAAAAAATCTACATTTTCTTACTCCCCTCCCCTTCATTTTATGATTTTGATGTCCTGTTCTACATCTTCATGTTTATTCTTTTGCTGTTCTTTGTAGTTATCATTACTTTCTCAAAAAAATGTTTTTTAATCCATGTACTGGCTTATTTAAGTGATTTACTTTGCAATTGTGATTTTCTTTTTCCTATAGATTCTTGCTTCTTTGCTATTTAGAGAAGACCTTTCAATATTTCTTTTAGGATAGGTTTAGTATTGCTGTATTCCTTTACTTTTTGCTTGTCTGAGAAATTATTTATCTCTCCTTCTATTCTAAATGATAATCTTCCTGGGTAGAGCGTCCTTGGTTGCAGGTTTTTCCCTTTCAGGACTTTGAATACATCTTGCCACTCCCTGTGGCCTGCAACATTTCTTTAGAGAAATCAGGTGATAGCCTTTTGGGGGTTCCCTTGTAACTAACTCTTCATTTTTCTCTTGCTGCTTTTAGAATCTTTTCTTTATCTCTAACTTTTGCTATTTTTATTATAATATGTCTTGCTGTAGGTCTGTTTGGGTTTATCTTGTTTGGGACCCTCTGTGCTTCCTGTATCTAGATATCTGTTTCCTTCTTTAGGTTTAGGAAATTTTCAGCCATAATTTCTTCAAATATATTTTCAATCCCCTTTTCTCTTTCTTCTGCTTCTGGGATCCCTATTATGCATAGATTGGCTTGCCTTATATTATCCCATTGGTCTCATATATTGCTTTCATTTTTTAAAATTTGTCTTTCTGTTTGCTGTTCTGATTGGATGATTTCCACTATTCTGTCTTCCAGATCACTTATTCGTTCTTCTGCGTTATTTAGTTTGCTATTTATTGCCTTTAGCTCGTCTTTTGTCTCAGCAAATGTGTTTTCTAATTTAGTTGGCTCCTCTTTATAGTTTCTAGTTCCTTGTTACAGTAATCTACATTTCTATCTGTAGCCTTTCTTAATTCCTTCAGTATTTTTATTGCCTCCTTTTTGAACTTGGGATCTGGTAGACTGGAAAGGTCTGTTTCATTGTTTGTTCTTTCAGGGGATTTCTCTTGTTCTTTTAATTGGAAGTGGATCCTCTGCTTCTTCATTTTACTTCTACTTCTCTGAATCTATGAATTTAGGAGAAATAGTTATCTGCTGTGGTCTTGAAGGGCTATTTTTATGTGGGAGCATCCCGGTATACCCTTCATGAGTCTAATATTGGGTTGGCCAAAAAGTTCATTTGGTTAATGAATACGTTGTTCAATAAAGTTCTTGATTAAAATGAAAAATGTGTTGTTTTTACTTACAACCAAACGACTTTTTGGCCAACCCAATATTTTTGGTGGGAGGGCTGTTTTTAGAATGGATGCCTACCACATCTTTCTTCAGTGTGTGCTGGCCATTATCCCCTTGATAGGGGGTGTCATTGGTGTTGTGGTAACCAGAGACTGCACTGGATATTGAGTTGGGTCTCCTCTTTGCTCTGTGGTTGTCACAGCCCTGTCTGGGGCAGGGTCTGCTCCCCACTTGTTGGAGTAGAAGCTCCCAGATCCGCTTCTGAGCTGTGGTGTGAGGTAGACGGGACTGGAGCACTTCCACTGGGAAAGGAGCTACTGAGTATTCCTCTGCAGAGGCTGTCCACTGGGAAGTGTGCTCTGTGGTGTTGCCAATCACCAGCTGTGTGTGCTCACAAAGTACACTGTTGTTGGCACTGCCCTGGACCCTGCCTCATCCATGGGAATACAGGCCGTCAGCCCAGATGCCCCTTAGGCGCTGTGCTCACAAAGCCACCATCACAGATCCATTGGCACAGATCCGCTGAAGTTAGGTATCAGAACCTGCCATAGTTGCATGTATTCGTGCACCTGGCCCCATCGTGGGAGCTACAGGGTCAGCCCAGACCCCAGCCACGCCTCTACGTGCACATGCCTGCAAAGCCTGTAGCTGCTAATGCCAGGCCTGCCCAGCCACAGGAGTACCAGTAATTCACTTGGATATCCTGAGGGTACTGAGCTTACAGAGGCACCAGCATGTAAATCCTCCAAAGCCACCAGGACACAGCTCAGATTTCAGCCCCACCTCCACATGTGGGCAGCCCACAGGTGCTTTGCACACTCCCAGAGCTCCTAGAGGCAGAACCACACCTGCTGTGAGTACACTGAGAATGAGAATGAGGCTGCTGTGGTGGGGCTCCGCCCCTTCTTCGTGTGCATTAACAACGGGGCTCCAATAGTGGGCCGGGCTCCATCCTGTGCACACCCTCAATTGAAGCCTGGGCCACACTTCAGCCCCTTGGGACTGTCTCCAGGTAGCCAGCCCAAGTCCTCTCCTCAGGTCTGTCCACTGAAGCTCGACTCTCAGCACACAACCCCCATGCACACCAGCAGAAGATGTGCATCTTGGGCTGGGTAGTGCAGTAAGTTGGTCAGGACCATCTGTGCTGGTTTCTTTCTGCTTCTGCCTGCCACAAGCCAGCTGCTACACTTTTCTCTGAGCCTCTGAAGCTCCCTATCTGTCCTGGCTGATCTCCCAGATGTTGAAGGGGGTTCCCGGGGTAAAGGAACCTTTCCTCTTTCACAGCTCCCTCCCAGGGGCTCAGGTGCCATCCCTATTCCTTTTTTTTTTCTCTCATCCTACCCAGTTACATGGTGGTCTTTCTTGTAGCTCTGGATGTATAGATCTTCTGCCACTGTTGTGTAGGTGTTCTGTGAGAATTTTTCCACATGTAGATGTATTTTTGATATATTTGTGGGAGGAGGTGAACTGCACATTATTCTATTCCACCATCTTGATCTTTCCCCTCTTCTAGTTCTGAGTATTGTTTATGATTCAGTTGTATTTCCCTTTGTGGGTTATCAGCTATATTTCTTTGGTTTCTTATTTTACTGGTTGCTTCAGTTTTTACAGACTACCATCTTCAACATATCAGAGTCTTTATGGGGTTATTCTACTTCATATAGAGTACAAGAACTTTATAAAAGTATACCACCAGTTTTTCTTTCTAACATTTCTGTTATTATCATATGTTTTAGTTATACATATGTTAACAATCTACAGTCTACATCATTATTTTTATTTAAACAGTGAACTAGCATTTAGAGATATTTAATTAATAGGAGAAATATAACATTTATCGATATTGTTAGCATTTCTAATGTTCTTCATTCCTTTTTGTAGATCCAGATTTCCATCTGGAATCATTTTCTTTTAGTCTATAAGGCTTCCTTTAACATTTCTTTAAATGTGAATCTACTGATGTTAAACTCTTTCAGCTTTTTACGTGTCTGAAATATATTTTTAAAGATTTTTAAAGGTATTTCTCTGGATGTAGTATTCTAGGTTGGTAGTTGCTTTCCCTTCAGTAGTTTAAAGATATTCTACCTTACATGGTTTCTGTTGAGAAATCTGTTGTCATGGTTATCTTTATCCCTCTGTATGTAATGTGTATTTTTTCCTTTGGCTGTTTTAAAGTTTTTCTTTTTTTAACTGGTTTTGAGCAATTTGATTATGATGTACCATGATGTAATCTCTTGTGCTTGATGTTTCTTGAGCTTCTTAGACCGGTGGATTTGGTTTCCATCAAGTTTAGAAAAGTTTTGGCCATTGTTTCTTCAAACATTTTTTTCCTGTTTCCCTCTGTTCTCTCTTAGGTACTCCATTCACAGTTTTAGGCTGCTTGAAGTTGTGTCACAGCTCATAGATGTTCTGTTCACTTGTAGAGACTTTTTTCTCTTTGAGTTTCAATTTGTATAGTTTCTCTTGCTGTGTCTTCAAGTTCACTAATCTTTTCTTTCACAATGTCAAATAACTATTAATCCATCCAGAGTATTTTTTATTTTAGGCATTATAGTTTTCATCTCTACAAGTTTGATATGGGTCTGTTTTATATCTTCTAGGTCTCTACTTTACATGTTCAATCTTTCCTGTAGCTTTTTGAACATATGGGGTGCAGTTATAACTGTTTTAATGTTCTTGTCTGCTAATTCTACCATCTGTATCTGTTTTCAGTTGGTTTTGGTAAGTTGATTTTTTTCTCCTCAATATGGGAAGTATTTTTCTGCTTCTTTGTTTGCTCGGCAATATCTGATTGGATGTCAGACATTTAAAATTTTTGCCTAGTTGAATACTGGATATTTTTGTATTCCTATATATATATATTTGAGCTTTGTTCTGAGACACAGTTAAGTTACTTGGAAACAGTTTGATTATTTCAGGGATGACTTTAAAGATTTGTTAGATGGGACTAGAGCATAATACAATCTAGAACTAATAATTCTGTACTGTTGATGCAAGTCATTTCTCAGCACTCTGCTTTGCCCCATCAGTCATGAGGTTTTCCACTCTGGGTGGTAGGAATTGACATTACTCTTGTCCCTGTGTAAATCCTGAATACTGTTCCTTCTGATCCTTTCAGGTGGTTCTCTTCCTGGCCTCGAGAATCCCTCACTCACCTGAACTGAGCAGTACTCTGCTGAATACTTGGTCTTCTGCTAATCTCCATCCAGAGTGTGCTGTCTGTAGCTGTCTCCTGTCTGGTAGTCTATCCTTCGAATTTTAGCCACCTTGTCCCTAGACTCCTAGCTCCATCTTCATAATTTAGGTAGTATGGTGGGTTTTGGCTAGATCCCCTCCCTGTGCCACAACCTAGAAACTGTCAAGGCAGTAAGCTGAGGCAATTGTAAGGGAAACCTTTGTTTATTTTACATTCTCAGGGACGACTGTATTCATTACTCGATGTCCACTGTTTTGAAAATTGTTGTTCCATATAATTTGTCCCTGTTGCTCCATCTTGGCTAGAAAAAGAAGGCCTTCTTTCAATTAGCTTAATGCATTGGAAATTCATTTGTGTGCTTGCACAAATCAGTAGTTTGTTCCTTTTAATTGCTCAGTAGAATTCTATCATATTGATATACCAGTTTGTTTATCTTTTCACCAGCTGAAAGACATTTGGGTCTTTTACACTTGATAGCAGTTTTCAACTGGAGCCACTGTGCCATCTGTATACCTCTTCTTTTTGCCCAGATATTTTTTATTTGGTTGGCTTTTTTCCCTATTTGTTTAGTTTTGAGTGTTTCTTATATATCCTTGATACAAGTCCTTTACCATATATGTGATTTACAAATACTTTTTTCCCAGTCTGTGGCTTCATGCTCTTCACAGTGCTGCTTGAAGAGGACACATTCTTAATTTTAATGAAGTCAAATTTATCATTTTTTCTTTTATGCCTCATCATGCTTTTGGTGTCATATGTAAGAAATTTTTGCCTAACCCAAGCTCATGAATATTTTCTTTGGTGATTTATTCTAGAAGTTTTAGAGTTTGCAGTTCTACATATATGTCTCTGATTAATTTTCAATTAAATTTTGTACATGGTATAGATATCAGTCAATTTTATTTTTTATATGGATATCCAGTTTTTTCAGCACTAGTTTTTTATTGTGTTAAAATACACATAACATAAAACGTACCATCTTAATCATTTTTAAGTGTACAGTTAAGTGATACTAAATACATTCACAATTTTTTGGAGCCATCACCACCATCCATCTCCATAACTCTTTTCATTTTCTAAAACTGAAACTCTATACCTATTAAACAATTGCTCCCCATTCTTCCTTCTGCCTTGGCCCCTGACAGCCACCATCTTTTTTTCCATTGAATTGTCTTTGCATCTTTGTCAAACATCAATTGACCCTATGGGTGTGGATCAATTTCTGCATTCTCTATTCTGTCTATGAATATGTATCTGTCCTTTTGTCAGTGCCACACTGTCTTGATTACTGGCGCTTTGTAGTAACTCTGGAAATCAGGTAATTTGAGTCCTCCAACTTCTTTTTCAAAATTGTTTTAGTTATTCTAGGCCCCTTGTTGTTACATATGATTTTTAGTATCAGCTTATCAATTACTACCCCCAAAAAAATCCTTCTAGGAATTGGATTGGGAATGTATAGAATCTATAGATCAGATTGAAGAGAATTGAACCTTCTAATCTATGAATACAGCATATTCGCTCCACTTTTTTAGGTCTTCTTTCACTTTTTCATCAGTAGTTTTCAGTTTACGGGTCTTGCATATATTTTATTAAATTAAAATCTAAGTGTTTCTTAGTTTTTGTGGGCTCTTACTGATTGTTTTTTACTTCAGTTTCAAATTATTCACTGGTAACACATAGAAATGCAGTTGTTTTTTTATATTAACCATGTACCTTACACAATCTTGCTAAATTCACTTACCAATTTTAGTTTTTCTTGCCTTACTGTACTGATGATCTAAAAGATACAGGAGCCCACTCTCACCACTATTATTCAACATAGTTTTGGAAGTTTGCGCCACAGCAATCGGAGAAGAAAGAGAAATAAAAGGAATCCAAATCAGAAAAGAAGAAGTAAAGCTGTCACTGTTTGCAGATGACATGCTACTATACATAGAGAATCCTAAAGATGCTACCAGAAAACTACTAGAGCTAATCAGTGAATTTGGTAGAGCAGCAGGATACAAAATTAATGCACAGAAATCTCTTGCATTCCTATACACTAATGATGAAAAATCTGAAAGTGGAATTAAGGAAACACTCCCATTTACTATTGCAACACAAAGAATAAAATACCTAGGAATCAACCTACCTAAGGAGACAAAAGACCTGTATGCAGAAAACTATAAGACACTGATGAAAGAAATTAAAGATGATACAAATAGATGGAGAGATATACCATGTTCTTGGATTGGAAGAATCAACATTGTGGAAATGACTATACTACCCAAAGCAATCTACAGATTCAGTGCAATCCCTATCAAACTACCAATGGCGTTTTTCACAGAACTAGAACAAAAAAATTACAATTTGTATGGAAACACAAAAGACCCCAATAGCCAAAGCAATCTTGAGAAAAACGGAGCTGGAGGAATCAGGCTCCCTGACTTCAGACTATACTACAAAAGCTACAGTAATCAAGACAGTATGGTATTGACACAAAAACAGAAATATAGATCAATGGAACAGGACAGAAAACCCAAAGATAAACCCACGCACATATGGTCACTTATCTTTGATAAAGGAGGCAAGAGTATACAATGGAGAAAAGACAGCCTCTTCAATAAGTGGTGCTGGGAAAACTGGACAGCTACATGTAAAACAATGAAATTAGAGCACTCCCTAACACCATACACAAAAGTAAACTCAAAATGGATTAAAGACCTAAATGTAAGCCCAGACACTATAAAACTCTTAGAGGAAAATGTAGGCAGAACACTCTATGACATAAATTACAGCAAGATCCTTTTTGACCCACCTCCTAGAAAAATGGAAATAAAAACGAAAATAAAGAAATGGGACCTAGTGAAACTTAAAAGCTTTGCACAGCAAAGGAAACCATAAAAAGACAACCCTCAGAATGGGAGAAAATATTTGCAAACAATGCGATGGACAAGGGATTAATCTCCAAAATATACAAACAGCTCATGCAGCTCAATATCAAAAGTACAAACAACCCAATCCAAACATGGGCAGAAGACCTAAATAGACATTTCTCCAAAGAAGATATACAGATTGCCAACAAACACATGAAAGGATGCTCAACATCACTAATCAGTAGAGAAATGCAAATCAAGACTACAATGAGGTATCACCTCACACTGGTCAGTATGGCCATCATCAAAAAATCTACAAATAGTAAATGCTGGAGCGGGTGTGTAGAAAAGGGAACCCTCTTGTGCTGTTGGTGGGAATGTAAATTGATACAGCTGCTATGGAGAACAGTATGGAAGTTCCTTAAAAAACTAAAAATAGAACTACCATATGACCCAGCAATTCCACTACCGGGCGTATACCCTGAGAAAACCATAATTCCAAAAGAGTCATTTACCCCAGTGTTCATTGCAGCACTATTTACAATAGCCAGGATATGGAAGCAACCTAAGTGTCCATCAACAGATGAACAGATAAAGAAGATATGGCACATATATACAGTGGAGTATTACTCAGCCATAAAAAGAAATGAAATTGAGTTACTTGTAGTGAGGTGGATGGACCTAGAGTCTGTCATACAGAGTGAAGTAAGTCAGAAAGTGAAAAACAAATATCATATACTAACACATATATATGGAATCTAAAAATAAAAATGGTTCTAATGAAGCTAGGGGCAGGACTGGAATAAAGACACAGACATAGAGAATGGACTTGAGGACACGGGGAGGGGGAAGGGTAAGCTGGGACGAAGTGAGAGAGTGACATTGACATATATACACACTACCAAATGTAAAATAGATAGCTAGTGGGAAGCAGCTGCATAGAACAGGGAGATCAGCTCAGTGCTTTGTGACCATCTAGAAAGGTGGGATAGGGAGGATGGGAGGGAGGCGCAAGAGGGAGGGGATATATGTATACATATAGCTGATTCACCTTGTTATACAGCAGAAACTAACACAACATTGTAAAGCAATTATACTCCAATAAAGATGTTAAAAAAAATAAAGGATACAGGAGGATCTGCATAGATTATATGCAAATACTACTCCATTTCATATAAGGGAGTTGAACATTTGTGGATTTTGATATCTGTGGGAGTTCTGGAACTAACCCCCCATGGTTACTGAGGGATGACTGTACTTTAAAATCATATCTGAATTACTTATAATACCTAAAACAATGTAAATGCTGTATAAATAGTTGCTGATTAATGGCAAATTCAAGTTTTGCTTTTTGGAACTTTGCAGAATTTTTTTTTCCAAATGTTTTTGATCCATGGTTTGTTGAATTTGTGGATGCAGAACCTGTGGATATAGAGGACCGACTGTAATACATTTTGTTTATCATTCATCCATCAATGGGCATTTGTGTTTTTTCCACCTTTTGGCTATTGAATAATTCTGCTATGAACATAGGTATACAAATATCTGTAGATTTAAACCTAATTATCTAAATAGTTGTAGTAAATTTAGATGGTCCAAAACCTACATGTTAAAAGCAGAAATTGTCAGAATGATACAGAAGACAGCTATATCAAACAACTTGACCTAATTGACATTATAGAACACTCCACTGAGCAATGGTAGAATAAACATATTCTTTTTCTTTTGCCGTATGCGGGCCTCTCACCTCTGCGGCCTCTCCCTTTGCGGAGCACAGGCTCCGGACGCGCAGGCTCAGCGGCCATGGCTGACAGGCCCACACGCTCCGCGGCATGTGGGATCCTCCCGGACCGGGACACGAACCCGCGTCCCCTGCATCGGCAGGCGGACTCTCAACCACTGCGCCACCAGGAAAGCCCAAACATTTTTGTTTCATATGCATGTGCAGCACTCACCAGGATGGGCCACAAATTCTTTCCAAAATGTGGAGGAATACTTATCTACTCATTTTATGAAACCAAGTTTACCTTGATACCAGCTCTTCACAGAGACAATAAAGAGAAGAATACTACAAACCAATATCTCACGTAAACATCGGATGCAGAAATCATTAACAAAATATTAGCAAACTGAATCCCAGTATATATAAAAGGGTAATATACCATGACCATGTGGAGTTTATATCAGTAACATAGATTGGTTTAACATCTGAAGATTAACATCTCCCCATTTTCCCCACCTCACTGTCCCTCCTAACCACCATTCTACTCTCTGCTTCCATGAATTTGACTTTTTTTACGTTCCACATAAAAGTGAAACCATGCAGTTTTTTTTCTTTGTGTCTGGCTTATTTCACTTAGCCTAATGTGCCCCAGGTACATCCAGTGTTGTCACAAATGGCAGGATTTTTTTCAAGGGCGAAGAATTTTCCATTGTGTGTGTGTGTGTGTGTGTGTGTATGTATGCCACAATTTCTTTACCCATTCATCTGTAAGTGGACACAAGTTGTTTCTATATATTGGCAGTTGTGCATAAGGCTGCGATGAACATGGAAACACAGATATTTGAAATAGTGATTTCATTTCCTTTGGTTATATACCCAGAAGAGACATTGCCAGATCTATGGTAGTTCTAGTTTTACTTTTATGAAGAACATCATACTGTTTTCCATAATGGCCATACCAATTTACATTTGCACCAATAGGACATAAGGGTATCCTTTTCTCTAGATCCTCGCCAGTACATGTAGTCTTTTACCTTTTTGGTAATAGCCATCCTAAAAGGTTTGAGGTGATGTCTCATTGTGGATTTGATTTGCATTTATGTTCAACACATTAATAAAATAAAGGAGAAAAACCATAAGTTAATTTCAGTTGGTACAAAAATATTGACAAAATTCAACACACATTCATGATTAAAAATTCTCCACAAACTTTGGAATAAGAAGTTCCTCAACCTATTAAAGGACATTAAGAGGAAGAAAAAAAAACATTTACGTAACCTCACATTCAATGGTGAAAGAACTCTCGTCCCCTAAAATTGCAAATAAAACAAAGGTATCTTTTCTCACTTTTTATTTCATATCATTCTGGAAAATCCAAGTCAGTGCAATAGGGCAAGAAAAAGAAATAAAATGAATACAGAGTGGTAAGGACAAAGTAAAACTCTGTTCACAGATGACATGATTGTGCATGTAGACAATCTAAAAAAAACTACAAAAACTAATGAATGAATTTAGTAAGTTTTCAAGATATAAAGGCAATATGCTAAAATCAATTATGTATCTACACTCTCATACCAAACAATTGCTAAATAAAATTTTCAGTTATATCATTTTAAATGCCATTAAAAACATGAAGTCTTTAGGGATAAATTTACAGAAATATGTCTCTAAGACCTATACATTGAAAAATATAGAGTATTGCCAAGAGAAATTAAAGAAGATCTAAATAATTGGAGAGATTTATAACTTCCATGGATCAGAAAAGTCAATATTTAAAAGATATTATTTCACCTCAAATTGATCTGTAGATTTAGTGCATTCCCAATCAAAACTGATATACTGCTTCTAAATTTTATATTAAAATTCAAAGGACCTTGAATACCTACAACATTTTTGAAAAGACCAAGATTGGAAGATTTAACTTTAAAAAGCTATATTTATCAAGACAGTTTAATGCTGTTATGAGGATAGATATAAAATTAATGAGAACCACACTGAGAGTCCAGAATTATTTCTACACTTATATGGTCAATTGATTTTTTCAATGGCAAAAGGAAATTCTTTTCAACAGCTAGTGCAGGATATCCATATGAAAGAAAATAATCTTTGATCTTTACCTCACTTCATCTCTAAAAACTTCAGTTGAAAATGATCACAGACCTAAATGTAAAAGTTAAAACATTTAGAAAAAAACATTGGACAAAATCTTTCAATCATGGGATAGTCAAAGAATTAGATAGGATACACACATAACAAATATCAAAGAAAAAAAATGATGAATTGGACTTCACCAAAATCTTAAAAATTCTATTCTTTAAACAAAAACCTTTGAACAAATGAAAAGACAAGACAGATAGGGAGAAAATTTGCAATACATATCTGTCATAGAACTTGTCAGAACGTGTGAAGAGCTGTCATGACTCAGTAATAAGACAAACATCAGAATTTTTAAAAGTGGGCAAAAGATTTGAAAAGACACTTCACCAAAGAAGATACATAATAGCAGTAGTCATCAAGGAATGTGAATTAAAACCATCGTGAAATAACACTAGACTGGTTAGAATTTAAAAGATTGACAATATGAAGTGTTAATGAGGATATAAAGCATATGAAACTCTCACAAATTTCTGGCTGGAGTGTAAAATGGTACAAGTACTTTGGAAAACAGTTTATCAGCTCTTTATAAATTTAACTGTCCACTTACTCTACAACCTGGAAATTCTACTAGGTGTTTACCCAGAGACATAAATAAGTCTGCCCAAATACTTGTACCCAATTTTTTCACAGCAGTTTTATTCATAACAGCCCAAAACTGAAAACTGCCAAGTAGTGAGTGGATAAACACATTGTCATTTTTCCATACAGTGGAATACCACACAGCAGTAAAAAGAATAAACTGCTGCTATGCTTGTTGTGTTTGTTTCTTTATTACTCCATATCAATATTACCACAAATTTAGCAGCTTAAAATGGCACACATTTATCATCTCCCAGTTCCTGTGGTCAGGAGTCCAGGCATAGCCTATCTGGGTTCTCTACTTAGGGTCTCACAAGTCTGCAATCAAGGCGTCAGCCAGGGCTGCATTCGTTACTGACCAGTGCTCTTGGACTCCTTAATCACTAGAAATTGGTAAGTGACCAGACAAGAAATTCAAGCAAGGTTTTACTGGGACTAGTGCTATAGCACGAGGGAGCAAAAACAAGTAACAGGTTCCCTTGCTTACTCCTCGAGTGGGGCGGGCAGCTGGTTCCTTATATGGGATGAGGGTAGGGGTGTATCCAGGGCTTGGGCCAGAGGGGTGGCTAAGGTGGTCTGCCCACGCCCTTCATGGTGCTGTGTGCAGGGTTCATGTGCGGTACTCTGCTTTTGCTCCAGTCTCTCCAGAAGTGGCAGTTGGGTTTATGGTCTTTTTGTATCTTATTGTTCATAATTTTCCCCAACTGTGCAAGCACGCAGTTATTTTTAGTCCTTTATAGTTTCTTTGTATTTTGTTGCTGGAGGAGACATTTGTCCAGGTGCAAGCACTGCAACAAAGGATCCCAGGTCCCAACCTGTCTCACATTCTCATCTGGAGGCTTGAGTGTGGAAGGATCCACTTTCCCACACGTGTGGTTGTTGGCAGTATTCAGTTCCTTGCAGTTGTAGGGCTGTGAGCTTCAGTTTTTTGCTTGATGTTGGCCAGAGACCACCATAACCTCCTTGAGGTCGCCAGCAGTTTCTTGCCACATAATATTCCCCAACATGGCCTTCTTTTTCCTTACAGTCAGGGAGGGAAAGAGAGACTCCAAGAAGAAGGATGCTATAATCTTATGTAGCATCATCATGTAATCACATACATTCCATGACCTTTGCCATATTTTCATAGTTAGAAGTAAGTCACAGGTCCTGTCCTTACTCAAGGGGAAGAGATCATACAGAGGCATGAACACCAAGTGGTAGGGGTTTTGGAGGTTACCTTCAGAGTCTGTTTTCTATACACAGTAACAGGGATTAAGATTATTTTATATTGAGTAAAAGAAGCTAATGCAAAATAGTACATACTATAAGATTCCATTTATGTGAAATTGTAGATAAGGCAAAACTAATCAACAGTGACAAAGGGTATTGATATAGCACTCACTGGGGGCTGTGGGTGAATTGAGGTGGGTGTTTGCATGTAGTCAGACACTAGGGAACTTTTGGAGATGATGGAAATGTTCTATACACTGATTGTGGTGCTGGTTACAAGGTTGTATACATTTGTCAGAACTCATGGAATTGCACACTTAAAATGGTTTCACTGTGTTGTATGTAAATTATACTTCAATAAAGTTGATTAAGAAAAAAGAACAGTAATAGCCAGCCATGAGCATCACAAAGTTTGTAACTTAATTGTGCCAAGTAAATCTAATAATATCCTTAAGAAACTGTTTAGAGTCGGTAATCAGAAAATAACTCATTTTGTAATATATCATTTGAAGAATTTTCAACAAATTCTTGTGGTGAAATGTGGAAAAATTCTTGTGGTGAAAAAGTGAAAAAATGTGGATTTTTTTAAATATTCTTTATGATGTGTCAACACTCAGAACTGGCAAAGATGGTTTTTTGAAAGATGAAGCTTTATTAAAATGTCGTATTTTCCTTTAGTAGTGTAAACGCATATTTCTAATGTATCTTTTGGATGCAAACTGTTGATAACCTATCTATAATTTCAGCTCTGAATGGTCACCTACTGAATCTGGTGATAAATTTCTCATTTACCTTAACCCCTGTTGGTACTACTTCTAAAAGTGTATTAGCCATTTTCAGTTCTTATAGAACTTTGAAGAATCTATGCTTCATGAAGTATTTAACTTGCATGTTCACTTTTACGCTCATTATACTGTGTTATATTCCAATAAGAGTATTAAAGTTCAGTGAAAATCTCATGCCCATTGATGAGAATGCAAATGAGTGTTGATGAAAGAATGCTAGGATCTTAAGGCATAAACTGTCCGGTTTTCTTGCTAAATTCTATTCAAACAATGGTTACATTATAATGAAGACTGATACAGAATCCACCATACAAATATAATTAGCAATGGCAAAATCATTATATAATTCATAATTGAATAGAGGTTCAGTTCCAGATTGTTCTGAGGTTAAAAAAATTATAAATGTAATGATTTTATATTAGCGCTTATTTCTGTTCCTTCCTCCTCCTAACCTTTGCCAGCCATCAGCAGGACATTTCCTTTGTTGTATGTAGTGACTGGGAAACTAGGGATGATTATATAAATGAGTGATCACACTGAAAATTTCTAGCTGTAACCTTTATTGGATACATAACAGTGAACAGGCATCAACCATCATCTCAAGAAGACATTTCAAGTATCTGGTTATTGTAAAATTATAAATATTGTAAATTGTAGAATTATTTATTTCAGAAATTGCATTTATCTATCTAAACAAAAATCTTCTTCCTTGAGCCATTTAAAACAAAGCTAAAGGAAGCCCTTATATCTTTCTTTAGAGAATAATGTCTCATGAGAGTGAATAGTTTAGGTAGTACTTAATACGTTATCTGAATTATATTACTTTCTTATATCTATGAATGAATTTTATAAACTTACACAAAACCAGTAGGGTTTAGAAAACACATATCAGAGTTTCTTCAACCTATTCATCCACCGTGGAATTTTAAAAGATTATTTGGATTCTACTGAAGTATTTTTCTTTTCCCAATGTTAAAAATAACTGAAAGTGATGTTTTATAGACTCATCAGTAAGGCAAATTGTTGTTTTTCTCGTGGTGATAGTAAGTGTGCATTGTGCCATTATATTTTTTAACATGGTCTGATGCCAGTGGTAGTGTTCATAGAGTCTAGAATACATGGCAATCAGGTAAAAAGTGTAATAGGTTTTTTGGGGGGTTTTTTTGCTTTTTAATTTTTATTGGAGTATAGTTGATTTATAATATTGTGTTAGTTTCAGGTGTACAGCAAAGTGAAAAAAGTGTAATAGTTAATAATGATTTTTATTTTAGGTAATATGGAGGTGTTTTGCTTTTTAAATTTTATTTATTTATTTATTTATTTATTTATTTATTTATTTATTTATTTATTTAT
>NW_021703768.1:48368265-48410286 GCF_005190385.1 Monodon monoceros
TATTTATTTATTTATTTATTTATTTATTTATTTATTTATTTATTTATGGCTGCCTTGGGTCTTCGTTGCTGCGTGCAGGCTTTCTCTAGTTGTGGCGAGTGGGGGCTACTCTTTTTTTTTTTTAACATCTTTATTGGAGTATAATTGCTTTACAGTGGTGTGTTAGTTTCTGCTTTATAACAAAGTGAATCAGCTATACATATATCCCAATATCTCCTCCCTCTTGCATCTCCCTCCCACCCACCCTATCCCACCTCTCTAGGTGGTCACAAAGCACGGAGCTTATCTCTCTGTGCTATGTGGCTGCTTCCCACTAGCTATCTGTTTTACATTTGGTAGTGTATATATGTCCATGCCACTCTCTCACTTTGTCCCAGCTTACCCTTCCCCCTCCCTGTATCCTCAAGTCCATTCTCTAGTAGATCTGTGTCTTTATTCCTGTCTTGCCCCTAGGTTCTTCATGACCATTTTTTTGTTTGTTTTTTAGATTCCATATATATGTGTTAGCATACGGTATTTGTTTTTCTCTTTCTGACTTACTTCACTCTGTATGACAGACTCTAGATCCATCCACCTCACTACAAATAACTCAATTTCATTTCTTTTTATGGCTGAGTAATATTCCATTGTATATACGTGCCACATCTTCTTTATCCATTCATCTGTCAGTGGACACTTAGATTGCTTCCATGTCCTGGCTATTGTAAATAGAACTGCAATGAACATTGTGGTACATGACTCTTCTTTTTTTTTTTTTTTTTTTTTGCGGTAGGCGGGCCTCTCACTGTTGTGGCCTCTCCCATTGCAGAGCACAGGCTCCGGACGTGCAGGCTCAGCGGCCATGGCTCATGGGCCCAGCCACTCTGCGGCATGTGGGATCTTCCCGGACCGGGGCACAAACCTGTGTCCCCTGCATTGGCAGGTGGACTCTCAACCACTGCACCACCAGGGAAGCCCCATGACTCTTTTTGAATTATGGTTTTCTCAGGGTATATGCCCAGTAGTGGGATTGCTGGATCATATGGTAGTTCTATTTTTAGTTTTTTAAGGAACTTGCATACTGTTCTCCATAGTGGCTGTATCAATTTACATTCCCACCAACGGTGCAAGAGGGTTCCCTTTTCTCCACACCCTCTCCAGCATTTATTGTTTGTAGATTTTTTGATGATGGCCATTCTGACCTGTGTGAGATGATATCTCATTGTAGTTTTTTTTGTTTTGTTTTGTTTTGTTTTTATGGTAAGCGGGCCTCTCATTGTTGTGGCCTCTCCCGTTGCGGAGCACAGGCTCCGGACGCGCAGGCTCAGCGGCCATGGCTCACGGGCCCAGCCGCTCTGCGGCATGTGGGATCTTCCCGGACCAGGGCACGAACCTGTATCCCTTGCATCGGCAGGCGGACTCTCAACCACTGCACCACCGGGGAAGCCCTCATTGTAGTTTTGATTTGCATTTCTCTAATGATTAATGATGTTGAGCATTCTTTCATGTGTTTGTTGGCAATCTGTATATCTTCTTTGGAGAAATGTCTGTTTAGGTCTTCTGCCCATTTTTGGATTGGGTTGTTTGTTTTTTTGATATTGAGCTGCATGAGCTGCTTGTAAATTTTGGAGATTAATGCTTTATCAGTTGCTTCATTTGCAAATATTTTCTCCCATTCTGAGGGTTGTCTTTTTCTTCTTGTTTATAGTTTCCTTTGCTGTGCAAAAGCTTTGAAGTTTCATTAGGTCCCATTTGTTTATTTTTGTTTTTATTTCCATTTCTCTAGGAGGTGGGTCAAAAAGAATCTTGCTGTGATTTATGTCATAGAATGTTCTGCCTATGTTTTCCTCTAAGAGTTTGATAGTGTCTGGCCTTACATTTAGGTCTTTAATCCATTTTGAGTTTACTTTTGTGTATGGTGTTGGGGAGTGTTCTAATTTCATTCTTTTACATGTAGTTGTCCGGTTTTCCCAGCACCACTTATTGAAGAGGCTGGGGCTACTCTTTGTTGCGGTGCGTAGGCTTCTTATTGCAGTGGCTTCTCTTGTTGTAGAGCACAGGCTCTTGGCGCACGGGCTTCAGTAGTTGTGGCACACGGGCTCTGTAGTTGTGGCTCACGGGCACAGACTGAGGAGTTGTGGCACCCAGGTTTAGTTGCTCCGCAGCATGTGGGATCTTCCCAGACCAGGGCTCAAACCCATGTCCCCTGTGTTGGCAGGTGGATTCTTAACCACTGCACCACCAGGAAAGCTCATGAAAGTGTTTTTGAATCAAGATATATAGTTGTTACTAAAAGGATTATACTTAATGGTAGCCCTAGCACGGGGGTTGGCAAACTTTTTCATTAAAGGGCCAGATGGTAAATATTTTAGGCTTTGTGGGCCATATGGTCTTTGTTACAGCTGCTCAACTCTGCCATTGTAGCCCACATTATAATAGATAATATGTAAATAAATGTGACTGTGTTCGAATAAAACATTATTTACAGAGGCTGAAATTTGAATTTTATTTAATTTTCATGTGTCATGAAATATTGTTCTTTGTTGGTTATGTTTTTCAGCGATTAAAACAAAAAACAAGCCATGGGCCGAATTTTGCTTGCAGGCTATATACCCCTGCCATAGCAGTTGATTTTTCTGAATTAACTTTCTAATCCAAATTAGAACTGAAGATTTATTGCTTAAAACCTTTTAGAGGTATATGGCTCATGGTGAATTATTTTAAAAGAAGTCTCTTTCCTGGGGGAAAAAAATGCCCATAAACATAGACAAGTACCCCTTATTTTGACCATAAAGAGGCAGTTGACAGCTTCCATAAACCACTTATTTCCTTGATCGTACAGAGGAATCTTGCTGTTGCTAAGCTGGGTTTTCTAATACAGGTCAAAATCCCATTACAATGAATATTTTTATAGTGGGAGTATTTTATAGTGGAAGTATTCATTCAACAACTGTATTTAAGTACCTACTCTTTCGAGGCATTTAGGTGGTAGAAAAATAAATCTCCTGTGGATGCATCCTGCCTTTGACAACCTTCCAGCCTAACAAGAAATATAAAGTTTGTGCAAGTTGTGGCTAGAAATGGACCAAACAGAGCTGGAAGCTAATAAGAATAGGATGCAGAAAATAATAACAGAGATAGAAGTTCAGAAACAGAAATAGAGAAGGCAGAACACTGGGTCTGTATTGAAAATACACGTATGGGGTCAGTGCAAGAGAGAACAAAGTAGGGAGAAATAACTTATCACAGGCCCACAGTTGAATGTTGCTCTTTGTACCCGCACAATCATTCATTACTGGGCTTGTCATGAGGACAGGTCCCGCTGCTATTACTTGGATGACAGAAGGCAGGGTAGCAGAGCTAGCCTGTCAGAAGAGAAGGTGGCTGGTGAATGGGCAGAGCTCAGATTTTAGAGCCGGTTCAACAAGCATTTGATTCTCAGACTGTTACTTGCTAAATATGTGTTTCGGCAAGTTGCTTAATCTTTAGTTTCCCAATCTGTAAAATGGGGTGAATCTTATTTTTTGACAGTAGTCAGTGTTGTGACCTGTTCCTCTTCCTAGTTCAGTGTTCTTTGCTTGTTGCTTATAAACTTTGAGAAACTGCTTAGTAGAGCATGGATGGTTTTTGGATCCAGAGACAGGGTCAGATCTGGATTCAAATTCCACCATTACTACTTAATGTATAAATTTGGGAATGTCATTGAATTTCTCTATAAAATAAGCATACTTCATGATTTTGTAATGAAGATTGAATTAACTAAAGTGATAAAATAATAGTTTCTACTTTTCAAAGACTATATTCCTTACAGTGTGTTTTCTCACAGTTTCCTATATATCCTCATAGGCCAAGCAGGTTTTGTTGATCTTTGCTTTTTTGAGTCTGTTATAAAAAATACAGGTTTACTGAATAATAGTGATAGTGAAAACTTAGACTTGGATGTTTACTCTGTGCCAGACTCTGAGCTAAGAATTTATATATACTATTTCATATAACTTGCACAATGTAGATACTAAAATCTAGATACTAGTATTATAATTTTACAGGTGGGAAATCTGATGCTTAGAAAATTAAATAACTTGCCTCAGGTAACACAGCTAGTAAGTACTTAAGTTGGGATTTGAACCCCCAAAATCTGCCTCTGCTCTGCTAAGTACTATAACATGTCTTCATGTGATTCTGATACACTTCTCTAGAGGCAGTTGCCCCACTCCCTTCCTATTACTAAAGCATCTAGCACAGTGCCCAGCGTCCAGAAGGCACTTCACAAATATGGGCTCTTTCTACTCTGCCTCTCATCTCCCAAATGTTGGAGCTAAGATACCAACCATACAAGATAGACTGCTTGCTAGAACAGGTTAGAAGAGAAGTCTCTGTAAATGAAAACTCTTTTACATCCATTCTTTTACATATTGAGCAATAATTGGTTCACATTTCCAGGATAATATAACTTTAATATTGCCTTGAAGTTTACTGTGTTATGATTTGGCTTATATGCCATATATACCCTAAATTGAATTCAGATGATTATGGGGTATGATTTTAGTTACGAAACTATCCCCTCTACATCCTCCCCACACTTAAGTAATTTTTATGACACAAATCATTACCTAATATGTTTCTTTTCTGTGCCCCTTCACTAGTATATATGCTACAGGAGAGGAGGGAACTCATGTGCCTAAAACAATATGTTACAGGTGCTTAATACATATTTGTTTCATGCATGAATGAATAAAATGTGCAAATTATAGAAAACTTATATTTAAATATTATTTTTCTTTATAGCTTGGATCAGAAAAACAAGAAAGACTCCACCTACTATGGAGGTAAGAATACACAGGAAAATATTCAAATAGGTGTTTATAATGCTGTGTTTCTCAATTGGGAGTTTGTACTCTCAGGGATACGTGAAACCTCTAAAATATATGTGATGTCACCTCTCCAAAGCATTAATTTTACCCCATAGAAAATAATTTCAAACATTTTTATAATAAAATAAATGCACAAATTGTGGGATGTAACAAAATCCATATAAAATGTTAAATGAAATAATAAAAATTTAAAACAAAATAAAAACACTTTAGAGAATGTTTGGACTTACAGCAGCTTGCATTAGGTCATTTCCCTGTCCCCTGGGAGTTCTCTGTTCTGATACAGATGATTTGGTGGAAAAGTTTGAGAAACACTAAATCTCTTGGTCCTCTCTAAATCATGCTCTGCCCTTAATTTTATATAAAACATAAAGTTTTATAATTTTATATAAATTTAACACCATCTAGTATCTGAAGAAACTTACTACAATTAGCATGTAATATGTAACACTTGGTAACTAATAGTTGAATTGAATTTTTATTTAAAACTTAAAAACATAGGGAACTCCCTGGCAGTCCAGTGGTTAGGACTCCGTGCTTTCACTGCCCAGGTTCAATCCCTGGTTGGGGAACTAAGATCCTGCAAACCACGTGGAGCGGCCAAAAACAAAAAAAAAAACTTTAGAAACATAGTTTGGGTGGTATGCAGAATAAAAAGCATAGCAATGCTGTGGTATTTGTGTTTTTAAAACATGATTATTTCATAATTTTTATTTTAAAACAATAGCATGAAATGTTCTAAAGTTAATTTGTAAGAAATAAATGTATTTCATAAGAGGGAAGTTTTCAAATTAATATACTACCTATTCCATTTTTTCTGCTACTGAGGACTCCTCTTTTCCCTCCCCTATTCCCTCACTACTACAACTCTGCTGACAATGTAAATGGGCTCCTATACTCAGGCCACACTTTTTAAGAGGTGGGATACTCCAGGGCAGAATATATGATGACCTATAAATTGGCATACCTATCTTTACTTGTTCCATTCTTCCTGGACTGACTCCATCAAGGTGTGTCTGCCTGGGGTCTGAGTGAGCACATCTCTAAGCCTATTTCTAGCTTTGTATGTTGCTTCTACCTTGACCTTGTCTTACTCTTCTCAGACCCTTTTTTCTAATATCAGTGAACCTTGGAATAAAAGTGAAATAAAATCAATGGGATCCAATATTCAGAAGTATCCCCTGTGGTTTCCAGTGGTAGGATGGATCAAGGAGCCCTTCTGAGTCCCCTTCTCTGGGCCATAATAAGAGCTACTGTTCTCAGAGAAAAAGGTGTTTCTTCTATCCTCCAGACTTTGAAAGCCTTCTTCCATGGAAACATTGATACTTGCAAAGTGATTAGATGGAGGCAACTGCAATAATCAGGCCTAAGGCACTACTCCTATAAATGTTAGGTAATCCCAGTATCTCAGACAAGTTCCGGTCAGAACAGTGAGACCAAGTCATTCCCTCCATGGTGCTCACATTCTTGAATATCTAAAAAGGGGCCCTCTGTTGCCTCTTTTCTAATGTACTGTTAATCACATCGTTCTTTATGCTCTTCTGTACCTCCCAACAGACACACACACACACACACACACACACACAAATGCACACACCCTTTTCTCTTTCTCCCTGACCCTTTCCATTGTGTTCCAGGAATTTCCGTTTCTTTATTAGCAAATTACCCTTCACCTTTAATATTGTCCCAGGAACTTTCTCTACCATAGAGCCTCAAGTAAAATCTATGTGTCTAAAAGATAGTGAGTCTCTTTTTTCCTTGAGGTGAATTGTGCTCATTTTCCTACAACCCATAGAAAAGGAATTGGGATCGATTGCTCCTACCTTCCCTGAGTCATTTCCAAAATATTATTCCATTTTGTGAGCCCAGGAGAGTGTGGTACCTTTGCAATCCAAGTAGATTTCTCTCGACCTGTTCATCATTTTTATCTTTGCTAACCTCTAGGGCACTCTCCCACACTGATGGCAGAGATTAGAACCAGACTTGCGGTTTTTGCCCGTCAGTGTCTTCCTAAGTCTTAGCCATTTACTTCTTTGACTTCATCCACACCAGTATCCCTGCTTCAATAAACAACCACTTCTGTAGCCACACCTTAGTTCGTGTCATCCCCAAACATCATTCTATCACTAAAACTTATAAACTCTTCAATCCCAGATTTTACATATATCATGTTAAGAGGGAGGAAAAACCTATTTACTGTTAAAATAAGTCATGTATACAGAAGACCACAAGAATTAAATGTATTGTTTAATAGGTTATTATAAGGCAAATTCCACCCAAGTCAAGAAACAGAACTTTGCCAGCTACTCATGTGCCCGATCTCAATACAACCTCCTTTCTTCCCACAAAAGCAACCCTGAACCTGACTTTTATAGTAATTGTTTACTCACATGTTTAAATAATCTTCTCAGCCAAATGTACACTATAGTTTAGACTTGCCCATTTTGTAAAAAATTCTTATTTGTTTTAAATCTCTTTCAGTTTATATGTTCTTCCTCCATCACTTTTATTTCCTTACAAATTTGTCTGTTGAAAAACCCAGCCCATTTGACTTAAAGAGTTTGCCACACTCTAGATTTTGCTGATCTTATGCTCTCTGTGTAATTCAACATGTTCCCCTGCTCCTCTGTCTTTCTTCCACATTGGCAGCTGGATCCAGAAGCTAGATATTGATGTTTGATCTTTTTGTCAAGAATGTAGAAAATGTTTGGCAAGACTACAGGAGAACATTATGTCTGGTTGTCCTTCTTTTTGTGATCTTTGTAATTGCTCATGCTTAATACCTCTATCAATTCATTGGAAACAACCTCCTATTCTTGCATATCTGTTGAAACTAGTTTGTTTTCAAGATGCTACCAGTAATTTGAGTTCTCTACTTTTTTTCAAATCACTTAGTGAACTCCCACCCCCAAATAGACTTCTGCCCATATCACCTGTAGACTATGGCTGAAGGTTAGCCAGTAGCAATTAGAATACCATTTACAATAGCATCAGAAAGCATAAAATACCCTGATATAAATTAAGCAAATATATGTGACATGTAGACTTTAAAAAATATTTATTTGTATGTATGTATGTCTGTGTTGGGTCTTCATTGCTGTGTGAGGGCTTTCTCTAGTTGCGGCGAGCAGGGGCTACTCTTTGTTGTGGTGTGCGGGCTTCTCATTGCAGTGGCTTCTCTTGTTGTGGAGCATGGACTCTAAGCACGCGGGCTTCAGTAGCTGTGGCACGTGAGCAATTGTGGCGCACGGGCTAGCTGCTCCGTGGCATGTGGGATCTTCCATTCTTAACCACTGCACCACCAGGGAAGTCCCAAGACATGTAGACTTAAAACTATAAAACACTGGTGAGAGAAATTAAAGAAGACCTAAATTAATGGGGAGAAATACCTCTTCATGGACTGGAATATTCAATATTGCTAAGATGTTAGTTCTCCCAAACTGATTCACAGCAGTAATTCTTTTTTTTTTTTTTTTCTGGCCACGCAGCCTGTGGGATCTTAGTTCCCCAACCAGGGATCGAACCCGTGCCCCCTGCAGTGGAAGTGTGGAGTCTTAACCACTGGACCATCAGGGAAGTCCCTCACAGCAGTAATTCTTACGCTTTGTCATGCACCAGTTACAGGGAGGGCTTGTTAAAACACAGATTGCAAGGCCTTATTCCCAGAGTTTTTGATCCACAAGGTCTGAGGTAAGGCCTGAATATTTGCATTCATAACAAGTTCCCTGGTGGTGGTAATGCTGCTGGGCCAGAGCCCTTACTTTGTGAACCACTATCTATAGACTCAATCAAATAAAAATCCAGTTAAAATCCCATTAGACTTGTTTTGGTAGAAATCAACATGCTGATTCTAAAATATATATGGAAATGCAAAGGACCTAGAATAGCTGAAAGCAATCATGAAAAAGGAGACGACAATTAAAGGACTTATGCTGCCTGGCTTTAAGACTTATTCTAAAACTATAATAATTAAGAAAGTGTGGGGACTCTTCTGGCAGTCCAGTGCTTAAGACTTTGCCTTACAATGCAGGGGGTGCAGGTTCGATATCTGGTCAGGGAGCTAAGATCCCACATGCCTCAGGACCAAAAAACCAAAAAATAAAATAAAATAAAACAGAAGCAATATTGTAACAAATTCAATAAAGACTTTAAAAATGGTCCACATCAAAAAAAATATTTAAAAAAAAAGACAATGTGGTACTGGCATAAGGATATATAAACAAATAAGTGGAAAAGAATAGAGAGTTTAGAAATAGTATACAGCCAGTTGGTTTTTGGCAGTAGCACCAAAGGAATACAATTAGGAATGGAAAGTCTTCATAACAAGTGGTGCTAGAATAACTTAATATCCATATGGAAAAAGCTGAACCTTGACCCCTACCTCACATCACACACAAATATTAATTAAAGATGGATCATAGACTAAACATAAAAGCTAAAACTATGATGCTTCTACAAAAAGGCATAGTGGCGTATCTTCACAACTTCGGGGTATACAGGAGACAGAAAGCACTATCCATAAAGGAAAAACATTGGTAAATTGAACCTAATCAAAATTAAGAGAACAAATATATGGACACCATGGGGGGAAAGGGGAGGTGGGATGAATTGGGAGATTGGGATTGACATATATACACTATTGATACTATGTATAAAATAGATAACCAGTGAGAACCTACTGTATAGCTCAGGGAACTCGGTCCTCTGCGGTGACCTAAATGGGAAGGAAATCTAACAAAGAGGGCAGATATATATATCTGATTCACTTGGCTGTACAGTAGAAACCAACACGACATTGTAAAGCAACTATACTCCAATAAAAATTAATTATAAAAACAAACAAACAAAAAACTAATGCTCATCAAAAGAGAACATTAGGAAAGCAACAGACTGGGAGAAAATAATCACAGTACATGTATCTGACAAAGGACTTGCATCCAGACTATATAAAGAACACTTCAACTCAATGATAAAAGACAGAGCTAATAAAAATGGGGTGAAAATCTTGAATTGGCTTTAATAAGATTCAAGAATGGCCAGTAAGCGTATGAAAAGATACTTAACATCACTAGTCACCATAATGGGATACCACCACACATCTATGAAAATGGCTAAAATTTAGAAGATTGACAATAACCATAACTAGAGCAACCATAAACATTCATATATAACCATACAGTGCTGATTGGTGTGAAAATGATATAACTATGTTCAAAAACTGACAGTTTCTTATAAAGTCAAACGTACGCCTACCCTATAACTCAACAGTTTCTCTCCTGGCCACCTTGAAGGCTGAAGGAATCAATTTTTAGGCACACTTCTTGGGAAGCTCTGGCCAAAAGATCTAGTTCCTTGAAATTCCATTTAAGCCTCCTGCCCTGCCCAACTTTCTAGCTTTCCTCCTTATATTTGTTATACCCATCCTACTTTCCAAGGCACTCCTTGCTGTTTCTCAAGCTGAATATCTTTCTCTCCCATCAGCAGGACACTTCTGCTCATGCTTAATTCTGTTTAAAAGGCCCTTTAAAATTCTGTGATACTTTCCTTAACTTTTTTCCCAACTTCTTAACTCATAGAGTTAGTCACTTCTTTCTTGATACAGCTACACTGCCTTGTGCACTTATATAACCCTTTGAGTTCAGTATTATAATTACTTGTTTTATGCTGACTATATTGTAGGCTATATGGCACAGGGATTATGTCTTATTCATTTATATAACAGACGCACCTAACACAGAACCTGATTCATTATTAGTTAGATAGGCTTTTATTGACAGACTTGAAAATCTCAATGCCATGTAAATATATTACATGGTTTGTATGACAGAGTTTGAATTTCCAGCGACCAACTATAAAATAATCCTGAGAAACTGAACATATTTTGAAATTGAGCATTGCTTGTACTTTTTTCATGAAAATTCAGTTTTACTGCAGGTTGCCAATATAGTTCAACACCTGTTCATCAGTTCAGTACAAGTTGAATTAACATTTCACAAAATTAATGAAGTAGACTTTTCCTAGTCTTGACTCTGTCCCGTTAGGAGCCATATGCAGCAAGTATTCTGAAATATTGCTTCTCCTTTCATCCTGACAAGACGGTAGGAAACAAAGTTTTCTGTTTGAAAAAGTAAATAAATGTATTGCCAAGTATTGACAAAATACATGACTCAGCAACAGGTTTACAGACAGTAGAAGAAATCCATAATATTAGAGCTCACTCACTTCATTTTTAATACATATGCTCCATGAAAGAGGAAGAGGAAATTCTAGAAATCAGTAGAGAATGGAGTCGGATGGTGATACTGTAGTCGAAGGAGAGGTTAGGGCAGCTAGGTAGGACCATACTGCACAGCACCTTGTTTACTTGACCATGTTCTCAGATCTGGTCTGGAGGCTCCAAAGACTCATTTTTTGTCCACGTCCAAGGTGATTTGGCTCTAAAAGATATCACAGTGACTAAAACACAAGAGAGTTTGAAAGCGTTGCCAGAATTCCAGTATATTAATTTATAGTAAGAAATTAAGTTGGCATAGGAAAAAAACAGTAGGATATCTGGTGAGTGCGGCATTAGGATAAGGGAAGTTAAGTAGTAAAATAAATGTTTAATTGCATCCAGCCTAAAATCACCTGTTGTGTCCATCTTACAATAGGGATTGTCTGATCCATAGTAATGGAAATATTTAAATAGAATTGACCACAATTCCCAATATCTGTCTTTATCCTAGGAATAGCCTTATGGTTTGGAATAGAAAAAAATTGCCACATGTGTATTAAAGTTTTTGCCCCCATGAACAGTGTTTTTATGGATTGCCAGCATTTGTTTCTATGATTATCCTTTTTTCTCTGCTACTCCTTTCTGATTGACCTGTTATTTCTTTTGCTATTACACTAGTTATATTATGGTCAAATGTTGCTGGCCCTGCAGCCCTTCATTTATTTTACTCTTTTCATATCTCTGCCCTGGCCTATAATGTGTTGATCTTGCAGTTTAACTTTCAGAAAAGAATCTTATTTCTGAATTTCTGAAGCCCATTTCATTGTTTCTAAGTGACTGACATTTATTGAGTGAGTCCTCTGTGCCTAGTATTATTAGTTCATTTTATAAGTTACAGAATTGAAATGTCTTAAAATTGACATTTTGCATATATAATCCTATTTTCCTACTGACTTAAATGGGGAGTGTATGTTCTTATGGAAAAATAGACCCCTACCCCAAACCTCACAATCTCACTTTTGGGAATATAGTGGAATTGGATAAGAAAATTGTAACCTGTTCATACGCTGCATTAAAACGTCATTCATTAAAAATGAATGAACTAGAGCTGCATGTATCAACATGGATAAATCTCAGAAACATAATATTGAGTAAAAAGAGCAAGTTGCAGAAGATTTCGTACAACATGATACCATTTATATAAAATTTGAAGGCAGGGAAAGAAAAAGGAATTTCAAATGAAGTTAGTCAGTTAAACACATGAGTTTACTTTCTCTTTTTGAGCCTAATGAAAATGGCAGTAAAGGGGGTTACTTTTAAAAGCATAAGGTCAAAGAAAAATTGAAGAGGCAAACGCAGCAACAATGTTTTGGAAGCTGGAAAGCAGATGAGCAATGTTAACAAATTTAGCAAAACTGAGGAGTACAACCCCTAATCTAGCAGAAGAGAAAGCTTACAAGAAACCCAGTTTAAACCACAGAACCCCAGAATGCTTAGTAATTGGCAGTGCCAGGAAACTGAAAGTGGAGTTGAGGCTGGTGCTGAAAACAGTAACCTGGTTGAAAATCTATTTAAGAAGCAATTCGACATTAACCAATAAATGTAGAAGAAATAACAGAGTTGGAAAATCACCATTTTTCAGCTGTCATTGTGATAATCGATTCAGGGGAAAATCATTAGTGGATATTAAAACCATTGGATCAAATTTTGTTGGAGAACAGGGTATTTACATGGTCTCAAGGTATCTCCCTGAAGATTACTTATTAATTACAAAGGGGAAGAAAAAGTAACTTTATAGTGGGCAAATCTGGCCATACCACCATAACCAGCTAGTCAGACGTGCCAAGTAGAACAGCCCTGATGTCATGTTTGCCTCTTTGTATGATGCACTGAAAGTAAGACATCATTCATGTAGTAGTTTTTTAAATGCACAAATTTAATCTAATCATGAGGAAATAACCAGAAAACTTCATGAAACGCCAGGCCAGTCATATCAGTGTAATGAACGACAAAGAAAGACTAATCAACCTGATGAACAAATATGACACGTGATCCTGAATTGAGGGAAAACTTTAGCTATAAAGGACAGTATTGGGGTGTTTTTAAAAATTTGAACATGAACTATATATTAAATAATAGCGTTGTATCAATGTTAAATCTCCTGAAGCAAAAGAAAAGGACATTGTTAAAAGTCCCTTTGTGAAAGTCTGAAAACCAGGCAACTTTTCTACCCAGTTGAAACCTGGAGTTTTATTCATGGCAAAGGGAAAACAGTACAGGCTGTTTTCCAGACATATTTGAGGGAAGAGGTACATTCAGAAAAATAGAGGGATTAAATGAACACATATATATTGAACATATCAAGTTGAATTATAGATAAGTATGTGGAAAATGAACAGACTTCATTTGTTATCTCCAAAAAAGTAAACCTTGGGTAGGAGAAGGAATAATAATTTTAGTGTTTACTCATAATAATAAATATTGAATATTGATTTACAACTATATTGAGGATATGGGATGGGTTAAATCCTCATTTTCAGTAATGAGAAGTTAACATACAGTGCTTGAAACTGAATAATAAAGAATGATAATATAAGAATGTTATGGAAGGGTTGGGGCAAAGTCTGTTTGATAGCTGTCAGACACTTTTGTGGCTCTCTGGTTTGGCCTGTACCATACATATCAGCTAAAAGAATATAAAGTAGTTGCTTCTGGCGAGAGAGAAATAATATTTTCATAATAAGCCTTTTACGATGATGTGTGCTTACAAACTATGTGAATATATAACTTTAATTTAAAGAAAAGAATTTGAAAAAACACATACACAATGCCGTAGATGAGGGGTTGCCAAGTTTTTCTTTCGAGCACCTGATAGTAAACATTTTGGCCATTGTGAGACAATCTCTGTTGCAACTATTTAACTTCGTCGTTTTACTGTGAAAGCACTTATGGACAATATGTAAACCGGTGAGTGTGGCTGTGCCCTACATAACTTTGTATACAAAAAAGTGGCAGCTGGATCCTAGTTTGCCAACCCCAGCTGTTGATCAGTGGTTTTCAAATTGGGATACCTGTACCCTGGGCACACAAAGACTTCCTGTGGGATATACAGGTATGAATAGCTTTAAAGCAATTAATTTCCATATTCTCTCTTTCCATATGTAGTCCTTCCTAAAAAAAGATCTGCCTGAGAACTCCTTCTGGTCTGCCAGTTCTCCTTTCTGACTTTTTCCATAATCATCTGTCTTTCAAAAGAAAAGCTTACTGCTTGTCCATACTAAATCTTACTATGGTGCGTTGCCTTGGGGTTTAAAAATCAGGGCAGCAAACAAAGAGACTATCAGAGAGTCTCTCCTGAGAGAGTCCCTTGAGAACAAAACAGAAAGCTTCAATAAAAATTATTGAAAGGGGCAACACATTATTTCATCCAGGTGACAAACTCATAGTAAGGCTCCATGCCTTATAGTTTCTCTGTCTACTTAGCTAGCTAGCTATCCATTTATCTATCTTAAAATTAAAATTCACAAGTGAGAAAGTTGTCATGGGGACACATAATAATACATTTATTTGAATTTTAAAATTAAGTTAGAATTTTTCTGAGAGTAGGTTGAATTTGGGTGATTGCATTTGACAATGAGGACTGGCTTTGCCAATTAAGTTATATGGTTATATTTTCCGTAAATTGAATAAACTAACTTGCAGCTCCAAGGCTTTGACAAAAACATATTTAAGGCATGCATTTGATATGCAGTAAACTGGAAAATACATCCTTTGCCATTATTTAAGTGTCAAATATGCAAGGTGGTGCATAGTTTTTTAAAGTCTTAGGAGATAAGTATGTAAAAAATTTTTAAAAATCACTGCTGTTTTGTTTATTGATATATAAAGATGTAGTGAAAGTATAAAAACATTCATGAATAAGTAGGTATTACCACTGGGGAAGGAGAATGTAGATGGGGGCTCACAGAGCATTTTATTGGTCATGTCTGTAGTGTTCTTTTTCTTAAGTTGGATGGTGGTCATACCTGTAGTGTTTTATTTCTTAAGTTGGTCATATTTGTAGTGTTTTATTTCTTAAGTTGGATGGTGGGCACATGAGTGTATATTATATTATTAGCTATATTTATTTATACACATGAAATAGTTCATTTAAAAAGAATACAATGAAACCTCGTAATCATATATTTTAAGAGAACATGTTGGATCCCTGATAGAAAAATAAGATATTCAGAATAAACTGAAAAATGAAATACTTGAAATTCTGAAATACCAAAAGCACTTAAGGAATTACATAGCAATATGAGTAAGAAATAATCAGTGTGGTTTAGGTTTTGGAATTCCTTTTTAAAGATTTAATGCTTATATAACTTTATTGTTCATTCAGTTAATTTATCAAGCATCTAGTATGTGCTTGATAGGTAGTATAATTTCTTTGTAGACATATGTTGTACACAACAACTTGTCCTAGATATCTTAACTCTGTTAAATTATGTGTAAACTGCTTTTAGTATCATCTTTTTTCCTCTGTGAAACTGAATTAATCTGATTCTTTACAGTTGCAAGGAAAAAACATTCACATATTGCCTTCAGAAATTGGATCTTATTGCAATTTTACACAGGAGCATTATATCTTTGGTGGTACAGTCATTTTGAGATCTTTGGTTTCCAGGATTAGAAAGGATATATCCTGAGCTTGATCAACGTACCATTCTTTATTTACCTACTAGCATTTCTGCCTCCCCAAAGGAAAAGTTGTGGTTGAATGGGTTTACCACCGTCCACAATGAAAGGTCCCCGTTGGGCCGAGTTTTATGCCAGTCTATTGACCTCTTTTATACCTAACTCATTTGTGGCTGCCTTTAAACGGACGAAGAAGCAGGCTTGTCCCCATTCAGGAGTGCCTGAAGCCCAGAAATTTATACCTGCTAGTGTAATTCTTGGGCACTTTTGTGACTCTCAGGCTTGGCCTATACACTATGACCTTACTTGATATTTTTCCTTTGTTTTATTAAAAAATTAATATAACAATAATATTTAATAGAAATAATAAATTACCCCAAATTCTATGGCTGGCTGCACGATTCTTAACTTTAACAAGTTAATTTACCCATGTATACATCGGCAAATAATTGTAATTTTGGTATGTTTATTGTTTTGTATTCTGATGTTTTCGTTTCACTGTCATAATAAAGGAATTTTAAAAAGCACTTGAAACACAATAGCATAACACATAGTTGCTTTTTCTATGTACCTTCTTTGGTATTGACCTCTAGCTTTGTAAAAACTGAAAAAAAATATGAAATTTGCCATGCTTCTCTAGAAAAATGTGGTAAGAAATGAAAGTGAATCATTTGAGTGTTTTGAGCTCCTCAGAGTCTACACCTGTAACCATAAGCTAGTGAGCCTCACTATCTATAGGTATTTATTTATTAATTGTGCAAGAAATTTTTACGCTAGTTTATGTTGTAAATCTTTTTGGTTTTCAAAACACTGAGTTTAGGTGGGTCTTACTAAAAAGTAGCATCTCAAATTTCAAGCATCCCACGTTTCTCGGTCTGAAAGGATTGCTTCTTATATACTTCTGTACAAAGCTGAGGTCTGAGTTTAGCCTTAGTTCTGGAACATATTTTCTTCTATTTTGACCTTTATCTGACTTTTAAAGCAGAATGTAAAAGTTTTTTCTTTAAGTTGTATATAAATAAAGTGCTATTATTCATTATTTTTAGATATACGTGTGGTCAGGTTCTTCTGAGATTCATCATAACCTCCTGGATGCATATTTTAAAGTGTACAGAATTAGTCCTGAATATTTAACCTTCTGATTCATATCATCAGTCACTAAGACAAGCTCCATTTAGGTTTTAAAACTGGATTTACATCCAGAGTGAAAAAGGTTAAGGGAGTTAAAATGAGATTAGGGTTTTTTTTTGTTTTTTATCCATACTTTTTCTCAGGTATCTCACCAAAACAATTTCTTGTAATTTTCCTCTTATTCATTATTGTGCTATTCTTCATAATCTAAATTTTAGAAAAATAAATTGCTGCTGACCACTTTTATCAGATGTAATTTGATTTACTCCCTGAAGAGCAAAGGGTGTGAGTACCACATTTAGCACCCCAACTTTTAAGACTCCCACCTAAGGAATGGGCTCCCCAAACACATAGCTCTTAAAGCCAGTGGAGCTTGTATCCATGAGACCCACAAGACTACAGCAAAGAAGCAGTCATTAATGGACTGGAGTACTCACCACAGCTGTGCAGAGAGAGCAGGTAGAAATGCCCATTTCCCTGAAAGGGACACATCTGCATACTTTGAAAGCTGCTGCCTGTGAGTCAGGCTTCTAATTTAGCACACTGTCTAGGGGATGGCTGCAATCCTCCCTGGACACCAGGGAAACCAGCGGACACCTCCCCACCTTCTCCCTCTAGACCACTCCAAGTTGCTGGTATCTCCCTGCACAAAGCTTGTACATGCATCTGGTGCCCCAGCTTTTGCATCAGCTACCCAAAGGGACAGGTCACTGGATCACCTGGCTCAATAGACACTGGGGCTTGCATTTATGAGCCCCACAGGACTATAGCAAACAAAGAAGCAGCTCTTAATGGGCAGAGGAGCACCCTTCTCTCCCCACCCTGCCTCCCACAGCTATATACCTGGGCCCAGCACAGAGGAAACAGGCAAAAACACCCAACTCCCAGTTTCTCCCTGGAAGAAGCTTAACTATATACTTTTGAAGCTGCTGACTGAGGGTTCAGCTTCCAGTCATCCTCCATCTAGGTGCTCAATACAATTCTGCCTTTTGGGACATTGATTGGTCTTGACACACTCTCAACTATTGGGAGCCAGTAAGATTAAAGAAGGTGGCTTGGACAATCACAGAGCTTTGAGAGACAACCAGGAGCTCAGGCTGTGCTGATTGATGAGGTTCATCTTATACATGAGACCACTGTGTCAAGACCAGGAGAAGTGGCTGTTTTATCTAATAAGCAGACACCAACACAGAGATTCAAGGAAAATGAAGAAACAGAGGAATATGTTCCAACCAAAAGAACAAGGTTAAGTAACCAAGAACAGATCTTAATGAGATTCAGATAAGTGATTTACCTGATAGAGAGTTCAAAATAACAGTCATGAAGATGCTCACCGAAGTCAGGAGAGCAGTGCATGAACAAAGTGAGAATTTCAACAAAGAGACGGAAAATATAAACAAGTACTAAACAGAAATCAAAAAGCTGAAGAATACAATAATTGAACTGAAAAATTCAATACAAGTGTTTAACAGCAGACCAGATCAAGTGGAAGAAAAGATCAGTGAACTTGAATACAGGGCAGTGGAATTCTTTCAATCAGAGGAGCAAAAAGAAAATAGAATGAAAAAAAGTGAAGCAAATTTAAGGGACTTGTGGGACACCATGATGAAGACCAGTATACACATTATAGGCATCCCAGAAGGAGAAAAGGGAAAGGGGCAGAAAGCTTATTTAAAGAAATAATGGCTGAAAAGTCCCTAATCTGGGGAAAGAAACAAATCCAGATCCAGGAAGCCCTGAGAGTTCCAAATAGAAGGAATCGAAAGAGACCCACACCAAGACACATTATAATTAAATTGTCAAAAGTTAAAGACAAGGAGAGGATCTTGAAAGCAACAAGGGAAAAGCAACTTGTTACATGTAAGGGAACCCCCATAAGACTATGAGAAATCTTGCAGGCTAGAATGGATTGTCATGATATATTCAAAGTGCTGTAAGAAAAAAATTGCCAAGAACCCTACCCAGCAAAGTTGTCCTTCAGAATTGAAGGAGAGATAATGGGTTTTCCAGACAAACAAAAGCTGAAGGAGTTTATCACCACTCTGTGGGCCTTAAAAGAAATGTTAAAGGCTTCAAGCTGAAATGAAAAGATATTAATTAGTAACAGGAAAACATGAAAATATAAAACCACTGGTAAAAGTAAATACATAGTTAAAATCAGAATACCCTAATGTTGTAATAGTCGTGTGTAAATCACTTGTAACTCTAGTGTGCAGATTAAAAGACAAAAATATTAAAAATAACAATGACTACAATAATTTTTTAATGGTTACCCAATGTAAAAATGTAAATTGTGATAGCAAAAACAAAATGTTGAGGGGGAATATAAAAATGTGGAGCTTTTGTATGTGTGTGAAGTTGTCAGCTTAAAACAGACTATCATAAATATGTTTTATGTAAGCATAAAATATAAGATGTTTTATGGTCACCACAGAGCAAAACCTATGATAGATATATGAAAGATCAAGGGAAAGGAATCAAAGCATAACACTACAGAAAAATCATCAGAATACAAAGGAGGATAGCAAGAGAGAAACAAAGGAATTACAAAACAACCTGAAAACAATGAACAAAATAGCAACAGTAAGTTCATAATTATCAATAATTACTTTAAATGTAAACAGACTAAATTCTCCAGTCAAAAGACATATGGTAGAGTGGCTGCCATATGGTATTAACTACCATACGACCCAGCAGTCCCACTTATGGGTATCTATCCAAAGGAAATGAAAACCTTATCTCAAAGGGATATTTGTACTTACATGTTCATTGAATCATTATTCACAATAGCCACTTAGGGAACAACCTAAGTGTCCATCAGTGGGTGAGTGGATCAAGAAAATATGGTATATATGCACAATGGAATATTATTCAGCCACGAGAAAGAAGTAAATCCTGTCATTTGCAACAAAATATATGAACCTTCAGGATATTATGGCAAGTAAAATAAGCCAGAGAAAGACAAATGCTGCATAGTACAACTTATATGTGAAATATTTTTTAAAAAGAAAGGAAAGAAAAGAAAAGTCAAACTCTTAGAAACAGAGAATATTGGTTGCCAGGGCCTGAGGGATGTGAGAGTTGGGGAGAGGTGGGTAAAAATATACAAACTTTCAACTGTAAGATGAATAAGCTCTGAGGATTTAATGTGTAACATGGTTTATTCACTGTATTTTGTATAATGGAACTATGCTAAGAAAGTAGAACTTAAATGTTCTCACAAAAAGAAAAAAGTTAAATATTTGAGGTGGTGGATGTGTTCATTAGCTCAGTTGGGGGAATCTTCTCACAATATATATGCATATCAAATCATGTTGTACACCTTAAATATGTTACAATTTACATTTGTCAGTTACACCTCAATAAAGCTGAAAATATTTTAATTTAACTAATGTAAGGAATCTAAATAGCTAACAACAAAAAATCAATTGAATATTTTTTAAAAAGCTTGTTGCTAGTTGTATTTAGCTATGAGAGTTTATATATTTAAAATTTAGAAGTGACTAGTTTCATTCGTTATGGGCCAGTTCTTCTGCTTTTGATCTTAGATAGCCTTAAAGCCTGGCTACAATGATAATAAATAACCAACACATTATAAAATAGTATTACAAATCAATGCATTTTGCACTAAGTGTGCCCCAAATCCTGTGCCTCTAATCATATCATTAGCTTAGAAATTTGATTATACTAAAAGCCAAAATACACTAGTACTAAAAGAAAGTTCCATTTCTGATGGAAGAGTAGAAGTGCTTTTTACTTAAAATAAATGCCACAAATTTAGGTATTTGCTTAACTTAATCTCTTTTATTAAAAAATGTTTTTCTTTTATTTGTACTTACTTTTATTGCGTTAAAAATTGCTTTTTATATTTAAAGTATGAAGTTCTTGTTATGCAGTAATAAGGTTTAAATGTTTTCTGAATTGCACAGTTGGTGAAATGTTACAGAGGAAAATAAAGTTTTTTGTCCTGTCTTTTAAAGTATTTCTAGTTCTATAATTATTTGTTTTGACAGTCTCTCTTCTTAAGACAGGGAAAAGGTATAATTTACTGAGGACTAATAAGCATAAGGGTTCAGTAATTGTCTCCCCCACAAAATCAGACTAATTGCATTATCTGTGGTCACCAAATTACATGACAGTTTATCATAAAAACATTTCCTTTCATATGTGTTTGTTGAAAATAACCTCACTAACAAGATTTTCTATTGAATTATTTCCAAATTTTTATCACCAGATGGATATTTTTGCCAAGAAATTTACATTGCACAGTAATTTAAATGGAATAATTATAAAAAGTCATGGCATATTATCCCACTAGAGTAGTACTTGTTAACAAAATTCATTTGCGTATTGGAAAATGCATGTAGTAAGTACAGTGATATATTCAGTGAAAGTTAATATATTATGTAATCAACAAAATATCACAGTTGCCTCTCAATTTAAGAAACAAAAGTAAATGATAATCATAGAATGTAAATACTATTAACCTATACTATGGAAATAGAACCCAACTTCTGTTCAACTTAAATTTGTATTAGACTTTTGAATCCTAATATACAGGTATTCTTGAAAAACTCCTAGATAGGAACTTTACTAATTCCTGCCACAATGAAAAGATATTTTAGTCTAAAAGGAAAGAAACATTCTTAAGAATTATCATTAAAAAATATCCATCTAACCTAAGTATCATAGAGTTTTTTCTTTCCAGAATGAAAGGGTCCAACCCTCATATCTTTGAAGTGAACTCTTTTGTCTAGCAAGTGGCAAAACATCCTACCCTAAACTTCAGTCTGTGTCCTTATGAACTGATACTGTTCAAAGAATTGACTGTCACTGTTGCTGAAGCTTGTGCCTAAATACCTGAAAGAAACTAAGTTTACAAGTTCCTAACTTTTGGAGTGCTCTGGCATCACAACACTTCTCATTAAAAAATGAGCAGAGGTCCTGAACTCTAGTGATAGATTTTGAAACCATCAAAAATTCTTCAAATACGGGATGTGGTTGCACTCTTGACTGTCATATATTGCAAGTCCTTGAATCAGAAGAATTTCCTCAAAGATCACATATAACTTGCCTGACTCAGTAGCTACAGTTGCCATATTATTCCAGTGTTAATAGAACTTATACTGTAGTGGGGAAAACAGACATGTAGCAAATACCAAAAATGGACCATTACAGATTGTAAATAGAGCTCTGAGGGAAAAAGCAAAGATTCTACGAATACAGGGACAGCTTTCCTTAAATGAGATGTTTAGGGAAGCTGCTCTGGAGGTTATATTTAGGCTGAGACCTGAAGGATAAAAAAGAACAAGCAAGACAAAGAGTGAGTGGCATGACAGCTAGGCCAGATACTATAATGAAAAGATTGACAAATTTGACAGCATAAGAAATTTTTACTTTTTCATTAAAAAATCCTAGACAAGGTTAGAGGCAAACCAAAGATAGGGTGGGGGTAGTAGCTTTTAAACACAATACAGGTAAGGACTTTTTTTTTTGTATTGGCAAATTTGTGGGAAAACAGGTCTTCTCATTCACTGTAGGTACAGATGTAAGTTGATGTTGACTCTTTAGAAATCAGTTTTCCAAATAAAGTTGGCTCTCCATATCCATGGGTTTTGCATCCATGGATTCAACCAACCATGATCTGCTGTTGGTTGAATTCACGGATGCGAAACCCTTGGATACGGAAGACCAACTGTAAGAGACTTGAGCATCTGAGATTTTGGTGTCTGCAGGGATCCTGGAACCAAACCTCCCCGGATATTGAGGGACAACTATATATGGGAACCTTTTGATGTAGTAGTTTTGGTGTGAGAAGGTATCCTGAGGAATGATTGAAAAGTGTGTAAAATTTTATACAAGAATGTTGTTTGTAGTATTGTAAAATGTGAAGCATCCTAAACATCAGTCTATAGGGGACTGAATGAATAAATTATGTTATCTCTGTACAATGGAATACGAGCTACTATGCAGCCATTAAGAAGGATAATGTACACAGCGGAGGGAACCATCAACAAAAGGAAAAAGCAACCCACTGAGTGGGAGAAGATATTTGCAAATGATATGCCTGATAAGGGGTTAATATTTAAACCATATAAAGAACTCATACAACTCAATATCTCCCCCCAAAAAACTGATTAAAAAATGAGCAGAGGTCCTGAATAGGCATTTCCCAAAGAAGAGATACAGATGGCCAACCCGCACATGAAAAGGTAAGGTACTCAACATCACTAGTCATCAAGGAAATGCAAATAATGCAGATCAAAACCACAAGATATCACCACACACCTGTCAGAATGGCAGTTATCAAAAAGACAACAAATAAGAAGTATTGGCGGGGATGTGGAGAAAGGGGAAGACTTATGCACTGTGGGTGGGAATGTAAATTGGTGTAGCCACTATGGATAACAATATAGAGGATCCTCAAAAAATTAAAAATAGAAGTACCATATGATCCAGCAGTTCCACTGCTTGTTATTTATTTGAATAAAACCAAAGCACTAATTCAAAAAGATACATGCACCACAGTGTTCATTGCAGCCAAGATAGTGAAATAAGTCAGACAGAGAAAGACAAATACTGTACATTTTCACTTACATTGCAGAATCTAAAAAAATAAAACAAATGGACGAATATAACAAAATAGAAACAGACTCAAAGATACAAAGAACAAACTAGTGGTTACCACAGGGGAGAGAAGTAGGGGTAGGAGCAAGATACGTGAAGTGGATTAAGAGATACAAAGTACTAGCTATAAAATAAATAAGGGGCTTCCCTGGTGGCGCAGTGGTTAAGAATTGCCTGCCAATGCAGGGGACAGGGGTTTGAGCCCTGGTCCGGGAAGATCCCACATGCCACGGAGCACCTAAGCCTGTGCACTCCAACTACTTAGCCTGCGCTCTAAAGCCTGCAAGCCAAAACTACTAAGCCCATGTGCCACAACTGCTGAAGCCCACGCACCTAAAGCCCATGTTCTGCAACAAGAGAAGCCACCACAATGAGAAGCCCAAGCATGGCAACAAAGAGAAAGGCCCCGCTTGCCTCAACTAGAGAAAGCCCGCGTGCAGCAAAGAAGACCCAATGAAGCCAAAAATAAATAAAATAAATTTAAAATATATATATACCCCGGGAAACACACGGTGTGCCTCAGGCTGGTGCAATGTCATGCCGGCCTCTGCCGTCGCAGGCTCGCCCCACACTCTGTACCCCTCCCTCCCCCCGTCCTGAGTGAGCCAGAGCCCCCGAATCAGCTGCTTCTTTAACCCTGTCCTGTCTGAACAAAGAACAAAAGCGCTCAGGTGACCTAAATGAAGAGGCAGGGCCAAATCAAAAGCTGAACCCCAGGAGCTGTGCAAACAAAGAAGAGAAAGGGAAATCTCTCCCAGCAGCCTCAGGAGCAGCGGATTAAATCTCCACAATCAACTTGATGTACCTTGCATCTGTGGAATACCTGAATAGACAATGAATCATCCCAAATTGAGGAGGTGGACATTGGGAGCAACAATGTATATAATTTTTTCCTTTTTCTCTTTTTGTGAGTGTGTATGTGTATGCTTCTCTGTGTGACTTTGTATAGCTTTGCTTTTACCATTTGTCCTAGGGTTCTGTCTGTCCTCTTTTTTTTTTTTTTTAAGTATAGTTTTTAGCACTTGTTATCATTGGTGCATTAGTTTTTTGGTTTGGTTGCTCTTCTTTCTTTTATTTTATTAAATTTTTTTAATAATTATTTTTTATTTTATTTTACTTTATTTTATTTTATTTTATCTTCTTTCTTTCTTTCTTTCTTTTCTCCCTTTTACTCTGAGCTGTGTGGCTGACAGGCTCTTGGTGCTCCAGCCAGGTGTCAGGGCTGTGCCTCTGAGGTGGGAAAGCCAAGTTCAGGACACTGGTCCACAAGAGACCTCCCAGGTCCACGTAATATTAAATGGCAAAACTCTCCCAGAGGTCTCCATGTCAACGCCAAGACCCAGCTCCACTCAAAGACCAGCAAGCTCCAGTGCTGGACACCCTATGCCAAACAACTAGCAAGACAGGAACACAACCCCATCATTAGCAGAGAGGCTGCCTAACATCATAATAAGGCCACAGACTGAAACACACCACCAGACATGGACCTGCCCACCAGAAAGACAAGATCCAGCCTCATCCACCAGAACACAGGCACTAGTCCCCTCCACCAGGAAGCCTACACAACCCACTGAACCAACCTTAGCCACTGGGGACAGACACCAAAAACAATGGGAACTACGAACATGCAGCCTAAGAAAAGGAGACCCCAAACACAGTAAGTTAAGCAAAATGAGAAGACAGAGAAACACACAGCAAATGAAGGAGCAAGTCAATAACCCACCAGACCTAACAAATGAAGAGGAAATAGGCAGTCTACCTGAAAAAGAATTCAGAGTAATGATAGTAACGATGATCCAAAATCTTGGAAATAGAATGGAGAATATACAAGAAATGTTTAACAAGGACCTAGAAGAACTAAAGAGCAAACAAACAGTGATGAACAACACAATAAATGATATTAAAAATTCTCTAGAAGGGATCAATAGCAGAATAACTGAAGCAGAAGAACGGATAAGTGACCTGGATAAAATAGTGGAAATAACTACTGCAGAGGAGAATAAAGAAAAAAGAATGAAAAGAATTGAGGGCAGTCTCAGAGACCTCTGGGACAACATTAAACGCACCAACATTCGAATTATAAGGGTCCCAGAAGAAGAAGAGAAAAAGAAAGGGACTGAGAAAATATTTGAAGAGATTATAGTTGAAAAGGTCCCTAATATGGGAAAGGAAAGAGTTAATCAAGGCCAGGAAGCACAAAGAGTCCCATACAGGATAAATCCATGGAGAAACATGCCAAAATACATATTATAATAATCAAACTATCAAAAATTAAATACAAAGAAAAAAATACTAAAAGCAGCAAGGGAAAAACAACAAGTAACATACAAGGGAATCCCCATAAGGTTAACAGCTGATCCAGAAACTCTGCAAGCCAGAAGGGAGTGGCAGGACATATTTAAAGTGATGAAGGAGAAAAACCTACAACCAAGATTACTCTACCCAGCAAGGATCTCATTCAGATTTGATGGAGAAATTAAAACCTTTACAGACAAGCAAAAGCTGAGAGTTCAGCACCACCAAACCAGCTTTACAACAAATGCTAAAGGAACTTCTCTAGGCAAGAAACACAAGAGAAGGAAAAGACCTACAATAACAAACCCAAAACAATTAAGAAAACGGTAATAGGAACATACATATCGATACTTACCTTAAATGTAAATGGATTAAATGCTCCCACCAAAAGACACAGACTGGCTGAATGCGTACAAAAACAAGACCTGTATATATGCTGTCTACAAGAGACCCAGTTGAGACCTAGGGACACATACAGACTGAAAGTGAGGGGATGGAAAAAGGTATTCCATGCAAACGGAAATCAGAGGAAAGCTGGAGTAGCAATTCTCATATCAGACAAAATAGACTTTAAAACAAAGACTATTACAAGAGACAAAGAAGGACACTACATAATGATCAAGGGATCGATCCAAGAAGAAGATATAACAACTGTAAATATTTATGCAGCCAACATAAGAGCACCTCAATACATAAGGCAAATACTAACAGCCGTAAAAGGGGAAAGCGACAGTAACACAATCATAGTAGGGGACTTTAACACCCCACTTTCACCAATGGACAGATCATCCAAAATGAAAATAAATAAGGAAACACAAGCTATAAATGATACATTAGACAAGATGGACTTAATTGATATTTATAGGACATTCCATCCAAAAATAACAGAATACACATTCTTCTCAACTGCTCATGGAACATTCTCCAGGGTAGATCATATCTTGGGTCACAAATCAAGCCTTGATAAATTTGAGAAAATTGATATTGTATCAAGTATGTTTTCCAACCACAACGCTATGAGACTAGATATCAATTACAGGAAGAAATCTGTAAAAATACAAACACATGGAGGCTAAACAATACACTACTTAATAACCAAGAGGTCACTGAAGAAATCAAAGAGGAAATGAAAAAATACCTAGAAACAAATGATAATGAAAACACGATGACCCAAAACCTATGGGATGCAGCAAAAGCAGTTCTAACAGGGAAGTTTATAGCAATACAATTCTACCTTAAGAAACAAGAAACATCTCAAATAAACAACCTAACCTTACACCTAAAGCAATTAGAGAAAGAAGAACAAAAAACCCCAAAGTTAGCAGAAGGAAAAAAATCATAAAAATCAGATCAGAAATAAATGAAAAAGACATTAAGGAAACGGTAGCAAAGATCAATAAAACTAAAAGCTGCTTCTTTGAGAAGATAAACAAAATTGATAAACCATTAGCCAGACTCATCAAGAAAAAAAGGGAGAAGACTCAACCCAATAGAATTAGAAATGAAAACGGAGAAGTAACAACTGACACTGCAGAAATACAAAGGATCATGAGAGATTACTGCAAGCAACTATATGCCAACAAAATGGACAACCTGGAAGAAATGGACAATTCTTAGAAATGCACAACCCTCTGAGATGGAACCAGGAAGAAATAGAAAATATGAACAGATCAATCACAAGCACTGAAACTGAGACTGTGATTAAAAATCTTCCAACAGGGCTTCCCTGGTGGTGCAGTGGTTGAGAGTCCGCCTGCTGATGCAGGGGACACGGGTTCGTGCCCCAGTCTGGGAAGATCCCACATGCCGCGGAGTGGCTGGGCCCGTGAGCCATAGCCACTGAGCCTGCACGTCTGGAACCTGTGCTCCGCAACGGGAGAGGCCACAACAGTGAGAGGCCCGCGTACAGAAAAAAAAAAAAAAAAAATCTTCCAACAAACAAAAGCCCAGGACTAGATGGCTTCACAAGCGAATTCTATCAAACATTTAGAGAAGAGCTAACACCTATCCTTCTCAAAGTCTTCCAAAATATAGCAGAGGGAGGAACACTCTGAAACCCATTCTACGAGGCCACCATCACCCTGATACCAAAACCAGACAAAGGTGTCACAAAGAAAGAAAACTACAGGCCAATATCACTGATGATCATAGATGCAAAATTCATTAACAAAATACTAGCAGACAGAATCCAACAGCACATGAAAAGGATCATACATCATGATCAAGTGGGGTTTATCCCAGGAATGCAAGGATTCTTCAACGTACGCAGATCAAGCAATGTGATACAACATATTAACAAATTGAAGGAGAAAAGCCAGTGATCATCTCAATAGATGCAGAGAAAGCTTTTGACAAAATTCATCACCCACTTATGGTAAAAACCCTCCATAAAATAAGCATAGAGGGACCTTTCCTCAACATAATAAAGGCCATATATGACAAACCCACAGCCAACATCATCCTCAATGGTGAAAAACTGAAACCATTTCCACTAAGATCAGGAACAAGACAAGGTTGTCCACTCTCACCACTATTATTCAACATAGTTTTGGAAGTTTGCACCACAGCAATTGGAGAAGAAAGAGAAATAAAAGGAATCCAAATCAGAAAAGAAGAAGTAAAGCTGTCACTGTTTGCAGATGACATGATACTATACATAGAGAATCCTAAAGATGCTACCAGAAAACTACTAGAGCTAATCAGTGAATTTGGTAAAGTAGCAGGATACAAAATTAATGCACAGAAATCTCTTGCATTCCTATACACTAATGATGAAAAATCTGAAAGTGAAATTAAGAAAACGCTCCCATTTACCATTGCAACAAAAAGAATAAAATATCTAGGAATCAACCTACCTAAGGAGACAAAAGACCTGTATGCAGAAAGCTATAAGACACTGATGAAAGAAATTAAAGATGATACAAATAGATGGAGAGGTATACTATGTTCTTGGATTGGAAGAATCAACATTGTGAAAATGACTATACTACCCAAAGCAATCTACAAATTCAATGCAATCCGTATCAAACTACCACTGGCATTTTTCACAGAACTAGAACAAAAAATTTCACAATTTGTATGGAAACACAAAAGACCCCGAATAGCTGAAGCAATCTTGAGAAAGAAAAACAGAAGTGGAGGAATCAGGCTCCCTGACTTCAGACTATACTCCAAAGCTACAGTAATCAAGACTGTATGGTACTGGCACAAGAACAGAAATATAGATCAATGGAACAGAATAGAAAGCCCAGAGATAAACCCACGCACATATGGTCACCTTATCTTTGATAAAGGATGCAAGAACATACAGTGGAGAAAAGACAGCCTCTTCAGTAACTGTTGCTGAGAAAACTGGACAGCTACATATAAAAGTATGAAATTAGAATACTCCCTAACACCATACACAAAAATAAACTCAAAATGGATTAAAGACCTAAGTGTAAGGCCAGACTCTATAAAACTCTTAGAGGAAAACATAGGCAGAACACTCTATGACATAAATCACAGCAAGATCCTTTTTGACCCACCTTCTAGAGAGAGGGAAATAAAAACAATAATAAACAAATGGAACCTAATGAAACTTCAAAGCTTTTGCACAGCAAAGGAAACCATAAACAAGACGAGAAGACAGCCCTCCGAATGGGAGAAAATATTTGCAAATGAAGCAACTGACAAAGGATTAATCTCCAAAATTTACAAGCAGCTCATGCAGCTCAATATCAAAAAAACAAACTACCCAATCCAAAAATGTGCAGAAGACCTAAATAGAGATTTCTCCAAAGAAGATATACAGATTGCCAAGAAACACATGAAAGAGAGTCATGTACCAAAATGTTCATTGAAGGTTTGTTTATAATAGCCAGGATATGGAAGCAACCTAAGTGTCCATCAACAGATGAATGGATAAAGTAGATGTGGCACATGTTTTCAATGGAATATTACTCAGCCATAAAAAGAAACCAAGTTGAGTTATTTGTAGTGAGGTGGATGGATCTAGAGTCTGTCATACAGAGTGAAGTAAGTCAGAAAGAGGAGAACAAATACCATATGCTAACACATACATATGGAATCCAAAAGAAAATAAAAAGAAAAAAAGGTCATTAAGAACCTAGGGGCAAGACGGGAATAAAGACACAGACCTTGTAGAGAATGGACTTGAGGGTACAGGGAGGGGGAAGGGTAAGCTGGGACAAAGTGAGCGAGTGGCATGGACCTATATACACTACCAAATGTAAAATAGATAGCTAGTGGGAAGCAGTCTCATAACACAGGGAGATCAGGTCGGTGCTTTGTGACCACCTAGAGGGGTGGGATAGGGAGGGTGGGAGGGAGGGAGACGCAAGAGGGAAGAGATATGGGGACATCTGTATATGTATAACTGATTCACTTTGTTATAAAGCAGAAACTAACACACCATTGTAAAGCAATTATACTCCAATAAAGATGTTTAATAAATAAAATATATTAAAAATATATATAAGAACACCCTTTTTAAAAAAATAAGTTACAAGGATGTAATGCACATCACATCACACATTGAGGGAATATACTCAATGTTTTATAAGAACTTTATTAGAATACATAATCTATAAAAATATCAAATCACTGTATTATATACCTGAAACTAATATAATATTTTCAGTCACCTATGCTTTAACTTAAAAAAGTAAAAATAGTAAAGAATAAGTAGTAAAATATACATTAATTTCAAAAAAAGGATAGTATACATCTATATATTGACACCAAAAGATATCTGGAAACTATTAAGTGAAAAATCAGTTTATGAAACAGTATGCACATCTTATTTATAATTATAAATATACATTTGTAAATGAGATATATTCATATTATAAATGTATGTGTACTATAGGGGAAAGTATATAATTACATACTCCAGACTTTTCAACAGTGAATATGAAATTGTAAGTGATTTACACTTTGACTTCATAGATTTTTGTTTAAATTTCAGTGTTTGTTTCAAGATTTATTATTATAGAAAAAAAGTGATTTTGAGGGGAAAAAGGAACATTCAAAAGGAGCTAAAGAAAGATCTGTTTACTCCTTTGGTAGTTTACTATTTCAAGTTTCCTGTTTCTTAGTAAACTGAAAGGGCAGGCTGATTAAATGAGAAGGATATGGCAATAGCAGGCAGTTACCAGTTAGCTTATATTCACTAGTTTATCATTTCTCTCTTCGTTCTAGAATTGAAGCCTCATGAGAGCAGGAACTGCCTCGTGTCCTCTGCTGTATCTCGTGGATCTAGAACAGTGCCTGGCTCAGAGTAGGAGCTCAATCATATCAAATGAGTATGTAAATGAAAGTGAAAGAGAGGTCAGACCTCAGCTGAGGTCTCTTGGTGAGTGCCTTAGGAAGCCCCTTGCTTCTCTGCCCTTGATTTCCTTTTGCCTTTGTTCTTATTTCTCAGTGACCATTTGGCTGCCCTCCCCCCAGTTCCCATAAGAATTCTCACCCACCTTGTTTGTTCATTTTCCTGTCTCCATTAGGCTGGGACACTCCTGAGCCTTTCTTTTTCTTCTGGCACCAAACCTAAAGGAAGCCTGGCTCCTAGACTACAAATGATGCCTAGTTGAATTTACACCTGCTTGCTCACCTGATTGCCTGACCTTTAGAACTCACTCTACAATCCTAATTAATATTCTAGCCTTTTCATTTCTCTCTTAGGAGAAAAAATGTTTCTGTGGTTCCTTCCTTTTATCGTCTCTCCTTCCCACCATGTCATTTCAGTTGGTTTCATCAGCCACTACTCTTCTGGGAATTCCACTCTCTTCCCGGTATAATTGCTGCAGACAGCCTCAACTGCCTGTCGGTGCTACTCACATTGCCTGAAGTGGGTGTTGTTGTTATTGCTGGTGTCGTGGCAGTTGTTTATCTGACTGCTGCATTTCTAGTTGGCCATGTGGTCACCCTCTCCCACTCTCTACCACTACCTACCCTTTCCCAAGCCTATCCTCTTATTTCTATCTTCTCCAATCCCACAATAGGAAGGAAGATGCTTGGACACTCTTTGGAGGTGTGTGGACTGGAGAGCTCCATTTGAACTGAGGGTCACTTACCCATCTACCTCCCCATAGTACCCTTGCCTCTTTGGGGAAACAGTACCAGCTGTCCCTCTGAGATGTCAGCAGCCTGTTTTCAAGTCTCAATTCAGTCGTACTCACTATGGATGAGGTACTGTGATTGTATCACATTGTATTTTTTATTGCAAATATGCTACACTGTGGTTAAATTGCTTAATATATATACTAGGCAGGGAATATAACCATCATTATAAAACCATTTCTCTGAGGGAAAAGAAGTGTTTTAAGTCCAAAATAATTGGTTTATTTTTCAACTTTCTCCCTTTAACGCCTTCCTAAGTTAGGAACTTTGTATTTGAGTGGTGATATATTTTAAGTCAAATACTTACTGGTTGACAGGTAAAAGGTACATGAAGAAAAACAGAGAAATAATTTTTTCTCAATTTTCAAAACAGCAAACTTAGTCAACTTTACTACATTGATTTTTTTCAAAAACTAGTGCAAGCTCGCAGGAGTATAAATAAATTTGTACCTGTCTTTTCTCAGTTTTCAAGTTATTAAGACTTTTCTAGCATATGAAGAGAAGGGCTTTAAGTCACTTAGAATCGGAATTTGTTTTATTAATGGAATATGATTTATCATTGATTACTAGCTATTAAAGTTTAGATTTGGACGTATAACTAGGTATTGAAGTTTAGATTTGGACTTATAACGCAACTGCAAAATACAAATTTAATCTGATCTTTCAGCAGTTAGTAAAGTGTATATGCAGAGCCAAATTCATTAATTCAACAAATATATATTGAACACCTATAATGTGCTAGATATTCTAGGCACTGAGTAATAGGGGGAAGAAGGAGGAGAGGAGGGAGGTAGAAAGGGCAGTCAAAAACCCATTCTCTTTGAGATAGCAGAATATATATATGTACTTACCCTGTGCCTTAGCAATCCAACTTCTAGAAATCTACTCAGAATTATCTGGTAAAAATACATGATTTGGCATAATTCACTATCTGTAAAAGAAATAGTGAATATGACATAGTGAAAGTCTAGAAAACAACCCAAATGTCTATCTGTTGATAAGCCATGGTATTGCTATACAGTGTAGGCTGTCTGCCCACCACACTCCCTTCACCTGAAGCAAGTCCTTTCTTGAAGGGGGAGCTAATCAGAGTATCTCCATGTCTGTCATGGGCAAGTTTGGGATTTGTTCTAAGGACCCGTTAAAGAACTGTTAGTGGGAAGTGGCATGAAAAGTCAGGGGTTGATACGTGGACATTAGATCATAGAGAACCAAGGAAACCTATTAGGAAGCGATTGTAATCTAGGCAAGAAATGTTGTTGGCAATGAAGATGGAGAGAACCACACAATTCAAGATATATTTTTGAGGAAGAATTGATAGGATTTAGTGCTAGGTGGATGTAGGTGGTAAAGGAAAGTAGGAATAGTTTTAGTAAATACAGTTGTGTAAGGGAGGCTGATTTAGCTACTGCTGGCAGAAGTGCTGCTTCCCACCATGAGGACATCCCAGTAGCCTCTTCCTCTTCCCCAGATCCTGCCCATGTTTGCCTTTGATATGTCAGAAAGGCTACTTTAAGAGTATGGTAGTTAACTTTCAGAGCTGCCCGTTAGCTGGATGGCCCCTCTCTGGGTATGTGCAGTGGGACGTCACCTTGGAACTTGTCTGGATCTCAGCGTGTGAAGAATGGGAATAGGGTGAGGCCTGACTGAAACTAGGCACAGCTGCCAGGTGTCAGGGGAACAATGCAGTGAGGCCGACTCTACTGAGCCCAGCTGTATGCTGAGCACTGCGGGGGCCTGCTGAGAACTGTGCAAAGCAGTATGAGTAGAGGAAAGAACACAGTGGGGACAGAAGCTTCCGTTTCAAGTCTAGGCTAATTGTGTGACCCTGAGCTAGTCCTCTGAGCCTCATTGGTCTTGGATATATTTAATTTAAAATGTCCATTAGGCATCCAAGTGGAGACTTCAGTTAGATAGTTGGCTATATGATTCTGGAGCTTGGAGAGTGGTCAGGCCTGAAAGTATAAGTTTGAAATTCTTCAGCATATATAGAAATAATTACCTAGGGAGAAAGTATAGGCAAAGAAGAGGGCCTAGAATTGAGTCCTGAAGTGCTTCAGTATTTGGAGGTTTGGCTAAGAAGAAGGAGCTAACAGTTCGATACAGAATACTTGGATATTTTATAGACATCTCAAATTCAGTATGTCTAAGATGGAACTCCTCTTTTTCTCTGTTTCCTACTATGGTTAATTAATGGCATTATCCGTCATCGTTCATCAGAAACTTGGGGATTATTCTGGTCTCCTTCACTTCCACATACTTGGTGACCAAGACCTTTCTCCTTTTGAATGTCTCAACAGTCTATCTTTTTCTCTCCATCTCACTACCATTGCCTTAGTTCCTGCCCTAATGATTTCTCACTTGCATTTCTGCAGTAGCACCCAAACTGATTTCTCTAGTCCAGTCTTGCCTCCCTCCAATTCAGTTTCTACAGTTGCCAGAGTCATTTTTTTAATGCTAAGTCTTGCTATGGTTGCCAGATTTTACAAATAAAAATACAGGGCACCTAGTTAAATTTCAAACAATAATTATAAGTGAGTATGTCCCATGCAATATTTAGAACATACTTATACTAAAGAATTATTTTTTGTTTACCTGAAATTCAAATTAACTGATCATTCTACTCTTCTATCTGGAAATCCTAATCTTGCTTCGAAGTCAGAATATTTCAGGATAAAATCTAAATGTCCTAACATTGCATTATAAGATTCAGCATGTTCTGACCGCTTCATGCCGTATGAACTGCTTACAGTATCCTGAATTTGCTGTGCTGCTTTACTCCTTCATACCTCTAAGTGTACACTTACCTCTTCCCAGAATGCCCCCTCTTCTCAGTTTTCTGGTTAATTCCTGTTGTTAAGACTCAGGCATCATCTTCTCTAGGAAGTCATTTCTAAGCCCCTACTCCCCACCCTGTGGATAATGATAGGAACACCGACTTTTCTTCTGCAGTCTCATAACATTCTTTTTTGTTGTTGTTTTTTTTGTTGTTGTTGTTTTTTGTGGTACGTGGGCCTCTCACTGCTGTGGCCTCTCCCATTGCGGAGCACAGGCTCCACACGTGCAGGCTCAGTAGTTGTGGCTCATGGGCCTAGTTGCTCCGCGGCATGTGGGATCTTCCCGGACCGGGGCACGAACCCGTGTCCCCTGCATCGGCAGGCGGACTCTCAACCACTGCACCACCAGGGAAGCCCCTCATAACATTCTTTACTTGATATTATCACAGAACTTATCATATAGTAAATTTAATTAATTTTTTACCCATCTATCTTTCCTAGATTGTGAGTTCCTTAAGAACAGGGTAAAAAATTGCTTCTTTTAACTCTTTATCCTTGGCACATAGTGGGCTCTCAATGTGTGAATGAACCAATGAATGAGTGAATGAGAAAATAGGAAAGAACCCATAAGCATTAGCCTGGTACTTGGCCATTGGTGCTAACTCAGCTCTTCCCTACCCTGAGTCCTCCAAAAGTCACCGCCTTTGCCTGTCCTCCTCTCTACCCACAAGAAAGCTTCATAAGAGTCGGAGCCAGGTTTTATCCTCTGTATCCCCAGAACTATAGGTGCTCAGTATATATTTATTGAATGAAAAATGCATGAATGAATGAGTATATCTTTTAGGGCTCCAGGTCCTGTTGTCCCTTTCATCGGGGGACAGTATCCCTGCATTAGGTCCTGGGGAGGGAAACCTCTGGCTATGATATTTTTGAATCTTTAGGGCAGATTCTGTATAGCGGGAGCTGCAGCTTCTCTGACTCTGTGTCTCACCTTCTTGCCCAGCTCCTCTACTTCCCTTTCTCAACCTCGGAGAGAAGAACTCTTTTCTCCTTACAGTAGCTGGCACATAACAGCTCAATAAATGTTAGCAGTCATTCACAGATGGAACCTTCTTTTTCCTCCAGGGCTCCAGCCTCTCTGCCATTTCTTTCCCAGTCTCAAAGTCCATGCCCGGAAAGCCATGGGGACCTGACATTGCCTTCTCTTCCAGGGATTATGGTTTTTCCCCTTCTCACGCAAGGGAGCAAGGTTTTCTTTGTCTCCCACCAGGGCAGTTCAATTAAATAGGACTAATGTTAAATGACTCTAATTGTTTTTTTATTAATGTTTAACTGCTAAATTCCTTTTTCAATTAAATGATTGTGTCTTTATGCTCAAAGGTCTTTTTTTAATATATATATGGAAGTTCATTTGTTTTATTAAGGGAAATACCACCTGCAAAACTATTAATGACTTGAGCTCTGTGATTAGTTCATTTTAGTGACATTTTGAGATTTAATAATTAATCTGGCTCAAGTTCAAAGAAAGAAAACTCAATGCCAGAAATTCCTAGCGAGCAAGGAAAATAAACAAACCTTAACAATTGTTCCCTCAAATAACAGGAACAATTGAGATCAACTTCTTGCAATTAGAAGTGTTTTGAAAAAATGAAGGAGAAAAGTTCAAGAAAGCATGTCAAAACAACAAAACTCAGTCTACATTTTCATTATTGTGATTGATCAAAGTCTGTTTGCAGCAGACTTGAATGTGAATAAATTAAAGGTGACATTGACTTGGCAGAGGCACACTAGTGATTGGCAAGAACACATAGCAGGAGCAGCTTCTGTAAGCAGAACTTGCTTGGTTGTTGTTTCATTCTAATAGATTTCTTAGCAACCCAGCGCTATCATACTAACCTATGCTCTGTCATTTATTTACCATTTTGGCTTCTACTCCTACCCAGGCAAGATTAAATTCACTTTTGATTACTAATCTAGCAGGCATCGCCTCTGGTCTGAGCACAGAGTACCTTTTGGTGATCTCATAACATTTTGGTGACCTCATAAACTCCCCTCTTTTTTTCTCTTCTCTCTTTCTACATTGAAAAAGGGTGATATAATAACTTACTATTTCATCCTGGCAGTTCAACTTGTAGAACTAGAAAATGTAGTTTAATTAAACAATTTGGCAATATTTTCAAGCTTAGGCATTGCTACTGCTATTGTTAGGTTTAAATTGTTTCTTGGTATGTTATAAAGTTGACACTGTAAAAAGAATATTCATCTTAGAACATTTTGAAACAGTTACAAATCGAATTCCCATTATAATCATGTTGATTGCTGGGTGGAGTATGTGGCATATACTGGGAGGCTACTTTCTGGAGGAGACCATGTTACAGTAACCATATGTCTCTAAGGTTTGAGGACCTGTACCATACTTTATGTCAAGTCTTCACTTAAATCTATTTACTCAATCTTTTTGTATTCTTCAAAAAAAAAAAAATATATATATATATATAATTTTTTTTTTGCGGTATGCGGGCGTCTCACTGTTGTGGCCTCTGCCGTTGGGGAGCACAGGCTCTGGACGCACAGGCTCAGCGGCCATGGCTCACAGGCCCAGCCGCTCTGCGGCATGTGGGATCTTCCCAGACCAGGGCACAAACCCGTGTCCCCTGCATCGGCAGGTGGACTCTCAACCACTGCGCCACCAGGGAAGCCCCAAAAATATTTTTAAATATACTCAAAAGCAGTGTAGTCATACTTTAAAATTTTTAATGTTGATTAAAATAAAAATTATTCAGTAGTATGTATAGTTTAAATTATGGAAAGAAAATGGGGCTGTCAAAGTCAAATATATTTATATTATGTATATCACATGGTCTAGTGAGAGGTGAAAATGTATGGGTAGAGGAGAATGTATTTAGTAATTTAAATATTGTAGAAAGTTGATCTGTTTCTAAGACCAAAACTTTCATTGTATCTTTATGTTATGTGTACTTTGAAAAGTACATATCTACATCCAGTAGTTATTAAAGATATATTTACACTAAGCTTTTGCCACAAATGTATTGGTAATTTATAATTTTAAACTAAAACTTAAAAAAAAATTAGGTTCCTGTTTTTTGTATGTAATATAACTGGATCATCATGAAATGGCCATGGTTTTGTTACCGTAGAAAGCTAAAAAAGAATTTAGTGACATGGGAAATTTTATCAATATCTGTTAAGACTGACTCTTAAGTCTTTACTTGCTTTTGAATATGGTAACTTTCTAACAATGAAGCACTGTTGAATTTACTTTAAACTGTATTTAGATTTTTTATCTTGGGATTTCTTTTGTACTTAAGTTTGAACGTAGGTATATATGGTATACATGGAGTTCACAAGTACTTGAAACCAAATGGAGACCATTTATAAATACCAAACTCCAGAGGAGTGTGGAGCCAGACTCTCAAAGAAGAAATGGGTTGTTATGTATAACTGTATTCTGCCTGCCATTTTTCCTGGCTGGGTTCATAGCACTTTTAGAACAAACTTTATAATTTCCTAATAAAGAACTGACCATTAGCTCTATTCCATTTCCAGGTCTATCTGTATAAAAATTATAAAATAATTTTGAAGTCTATTATTGTGGAATTTTATCTTTAACATGAATATCACACCATCATATATATGTACATAGAGTGTATTACTGAAATATTCCTTGACAGAAGAATTTTCTCTTTACTAGGCTGAGACTCTAAAGAGAGAAACAGGGTTAGGGGATTGAGCTCCTGAATTATGTCATGAAAACCATTTTTCTTTTTTATTTATACATACATGTGGCACATACAAATAAGCACACTAAATTTAAAAATACTAGTGATACTTTACATAACTTATTAATGACGGGTAATTTTTAATTTGTATTTATATGCCCTTGTCCACAAGGTATATGTGTAGTAATAGATATTCCTAAATGCTCTTGTATGTATGCTTAGATCTATATCCAAATACTCAATTCTGTTTAATAGCATAGACTCAGAACTGTTCACTTCTTCACCTCTTGTCCAAGTGTGGCCCCAGAGATGCAGAATGACTTGGATACCTGAGACAGAAAAATCTTTGGGAAACTGTTTTAACTCACTCAGATATTTCTCAGCCCTTTTCTTTCTCCAGTACTCACTGAGTAATTAAATTTTCTTCCAGTCAAGATGACTTCATCAGAGAGCACTTGTGGACAGCTCTCTCTCTCTTCTCTCAGATGCTAGAGTACGGTTCCAAGGTTCAGGTTTGCATTGCCTTAGTGTCCTTTATCTCTCCCAAGGCATCATCGCAGAGACCTCTAGTCCCATTCTGCCATTTGTTTCACCTCTTTTTTTATAGTCCAAGTATCCAGATCTGTTATAGTACCTCCCGCAGCTATAACTGTATATTAGAGCTGATTTCTTCACCATTTCTACACCAAAAGTCATGTGTACTAGATTTTCACATAAGGGACTATATGATTAGAGTGGAATAATATAATTCCTAACCTCTTTGAGTCAACATGTTTGAAGACTGCATTTTCAGGCTTTAATTTTTGTCTGTATGTTATTAGTTTAATAAAAAACAACTTTAAAAATGCTTTTGTGATTACCACACTTAGCAATTTGCAACATGTAGTACAACAACAGGACAGCTACCAAAAGGGCTCTTAAGCAGGGCTCTTAGCAAAGAAGTGGCACTGAAAAGGACTTGAGTTGCAACCTTTTGGGGGCTTGAGTTCTCATCACTGAATTAATAAATAGTGCACAATAAATAACCATTAACTTGTCTAAACTACAAAAACAGGGTTAAACTTGTTAAATGCATCCAGAGCTTTTTTTTTTAAATCTTTTTTCAATGTAATCCTTCACAAACAATGGTAATTTATAATTTGATGTAGAAAAATATATAAATTCAAACATTTAACACAATACTTTTCACAACTGAGTTTGTCTATTTTTCCAATATTAAGGCTCTGTAAACAACTCAAGCCTAAGCTAATTTGCTCCAACTGAACACCCCTGGTGCCTGTTGAAATGAGAGAGACTGTCACAGAACAATAGTCATTCATAAACAATATACTTAGGAAAAGTTCTGAAATATCAGATTTTGGTACAGCTTATGCTTTCTCTATTGTCAGTATGGTTTCTTTCTCTTCTTCCCTGAGATTGGTTGAGAATGATATCCTTCAGTACTTCACTCCAGGGGACTCTTTGATGTGACCTTCTCAGAAACGAGTTAACCTCATGCATGACTTTCTGATAGTCCACCCCACCAGATTCAGCTTCAGTGGAGAAGGGCCATTGTTGACATACTGCTTCAAATCCCAGGCCAGGGAAGCCAGGACAGTGGTGCAAGACATGGAAGGTTTGGTGGGCAGAGGCTCTTTGTCAGGTGGGAGTAGGGAGGGAATGAGGTATCATCTGTCTCCCAGGTAGTACTATTAATCTGAGGGCTGCATATGGTCACAATAGTCCTCTTGCATTTCAGGCTGTACTTCTCCTCTATTTAGTGGTAACTGACATCTTTGCAAAGCTTGAGAAGTCCTTCTGGTGGGGGTACAGTGATGATAACCCTCAAAATCTATAGCAGTAGTTTCAATGCACAATGTGATGAAGCTCCTCATGGGCTCAAGGAGCTGGGAGTGGGTAGACATAAAATCAAAGGGCATTGAGTACCTAGCAGAGTGTCCCAAAGTCTAACATTTTTCCCTGCAATGAAGTCCTTCATTCTGGTATTTTTGGCACTATTCATTCCTTTATGTAGATTCAAGTTTCCATATTGTATCATTTTTTCAACCTAAAGTATTTAATACTTCCTTTAATGTTCTTGTAATAGAAGTTTGCTTGTGACAAAAACATCTATTTTTTTTTTTGTCTGAAAATGTCATTATGCCTTCATTTTTAAAGGATGTTTCCACTGGATATAGGATTCTAAATTGACAGTTTTTATTTTTTTTCAGTGTATTAAAGTCATTCCATTGTTTTGTACCTTGCATTGTTTCTGATGAGAACTCAATAGTATTTATCTTTGTCTCATAAATGTCTTTCTTTTGTAGCTTATTTTAAGATTTTCTCTTTTATCATTAGTTTTTAGCAATTTGGTTTTGATATGCTTTGGTTTTGTATTTTTCCTACTTGGAGTTTTTTTAGTTTCTTGGATATGTAGATTTATATGTTTATCTATTTGATATATTTTTTAGTCATTATTTTTTCTCCTTCCTCTTTCTTCTTTTTCTGTGATTCCAGTTACATGTATGTGAGACTGCTTAATATTGCCCCACAGCTCACTGAGGCTCTGGTTCAGTTTTTAAGCAATTTTCTCTCTCTTTTGCTTCAGTTTGCATAGTTTCCATTGCCTTGTTTTCAGATTCTTTTTTCTTTTCTTCTGCAGGGTCTAATCTGCTGTTAAGCATATCCATTACATTTTTTATTTCATGTATTGTATTTTTCACCTCTAGAAGTTCCATTTGGTTCTTTTTAAATGTTTCTACATTTCTTCTCTTTATGTTAATTTTTCTTTTAAGTCTTTAACATATTTGTAGTAGCTGTGATAAAGTCCATATCTATTAATTTCATCATTTCTATCATGTTTCTGTTGACTGGTTTTGGATCACACTTTCCTTCTTCACTTCTTGATTGGATGATAAACACTGAAATAGTATATTGTTTACTGTCTGTGTTTTGTTATCTTCCTTTTAAAAATGTTGAGGGTTTTTTTTTTTTTTTGAGTATATTAATTTACATGTGAATCAGCCCAAACTTTTGGAGGCTTTATTTTTAAGATTTGTTCAGGTGGATCTAGAGCAGTACTGTTCAATAGGAGTTTCTGCAACAATGGAAATGTTTTGTATCTGTACTTTTCAACATGGTAGCCACTAGTCACATTTGGCTACTAAACACTTGAAATGTGCCTAGTACAATTAAGGAACTAAATTTTAAAATTTAATTAATTTAAATAACAACATTTGGCTAGTGGCTACTGTATTGGACAGTGCAGATCTAGAGTTACCTCAACTCTTGTGCCAATTTATTCTTACTCCTAAGGAGTGATCTTTCTGAAGTCTTTATACTAAATGCCCTGCAGGTTTGGTGAGGCATCTCTGGCTTTTTAGAACTTGAATGTCCCCTAGTCTCATGCAAGCTGCAGCAGTTGTTCAGTTTACAGCTCCCCAGTAGTTATTCTTTAGCCAGAAATTGACCTTCCTGGCCCTGTAGAGTCTCATCCTACCCACATACAGTTTGATACTCAGCTGAACACTCAAGGGTACCCCATCCAGGTTTCTAGAACTGTGTGTGTGTGTGTGTGTGTGTGTGTGTGTGTGTGTGTGTGTGTGTGT